>NC_066585.1:426051250-426355931 GCF_024323335.1 Lathyrus oleraceus | reverse complement strand
GATCTTGATCCTTGGATCTAGGAAAAATCCTACAATCTTACATTGGCCACGCAATCTATTGGTGGACGCCACACACTCTTTGGTTCAGACACACCTGCCCTATGGATCCAACAACATAAAACTCCTGGTTCAAACAATACTTTTTCCACACACACACACGAAAATCCTTTCCTTTCTCATTTAATAACACTTTTCTCATTACACCATTTATTTTACAATTCAAACAACTCTTTTGCAATACAAGCAACTTTCTTTATTTTGCAAGTCAAGCAACTCTTTTTATTTTATTTTATCACACAAACCCTTTTCAAAACAATTTTATTTCTTTTCATAAAAGAACTTTTATAATTCATTTCTTAGAAGTCATAATAAAATCTTAGAGCATCCGAACAAGGATCGTAATCAACTAACATCTACACACTTCTAGGATAGGATTATAATTGTTCCCTAAAACCAACCAACATATCTGTATTTTCTACCACGAACTATGGAGTTCTGATTTTCTCATTGCACTATATGAATACGTAGGAACGAGGGTTCGAATCCTTGATGAGAACACTAATTAATAAACTTATTTTTCCCCTTTTGCAAGTAACCTTTAGATAATAACACTCATTCACGCAAAGAACAGTCAAAATGGTTCCCGTTGAGTACAACGGCTGTGAACGATGATAATACCTTCCTCTTGCATAACCGACTTCCTTACCCTTTTTCTCTTCCCCTTGGGGTTTATCGATATTTTCCCTTTCCTCCAGGAATAAATAAATTTTGGTGGCGACTTTATTGTATGATAAAGCGTGGGATGCAGTCAGGTATTTTTCGAGGGCGCGACATATATCATCAACATATATGAGAAGAAAAGTAATGTGGTCCTTGTCATTGAGGATGAATAGTGAAGAATCACTTTTAGTGTTCTGAAAACCCCAGATAAGTAATGCATCTTTGAGGTTGTCAAACAATGCTCGTGGTGCCTGCTTGAGTCCATAGATTGCTTTGGACAACTTACATATGTGATTTGGTTCTTTGAAGTCCACAAAACCTCCTGGTTGGTGCATGAACATTGTTTCATTGATATAACCATTGAGGATAACATTTTTTATCTCTAGTTGCTTTACTTTCCAATTGAGGTGCATTGTAATGGAAAGAATAATTGTGATGGTACTTACTTTGATGACTGGACTAAATGTCTCTCCATAGTCTATTTCAGTTGTTTAGTTGAAACCTTTTTCAACAAGTCATGTTTTCCTTCTTTCTATGGTGCCATTGGCCTTGTACTTTGTCTTAAAGACCCACTTGGAATCAATGATATTGTCCTAACCTTGATAGAGCATTAACGTCCAAGTGTGATTTTCCATTAGTGCTTGAAATTCGCTATGCATAACTTCCTTTCATATAGGTTTGGTAAGGGCTTCCTTAGTAGCGACAAGTTCATTGGTATCTATGTGAGTCTCACTTAGACCGATGTAAGTGTCTTTGGTTTGTGAATACCCGACTTGCTTCTGGTATGTATCAAGTGGTTGCTGGTACTCCTTTCAATGTCATCTCTTGTATCATCATCAACATTTTTTGAATTTATGCTTGATGACTCTGTATACTCCATGAGTTCATTTATGATGATATCTTATGATGGAGGATGAGTAACTTGATTTGTGTCACTATCTTCATCTTGAGGCTCTTTAGTGACTTTTGTGGTGGTATCATTACTCAGATTACTTGCAGTACACAAAGGAAAAGAGATAGATGAATAGTTAGTTAATATTTCCAATTGATGTTTTGTGTTGAGAAATCCATCATGGAATGGAAAGTGGTCTTCATTAAAAATAACATGTCTTGAAGTGAAGATATTTCCATGACAGTTGATGCATTTGTATCTTTTGTGTGATTTGCTATAGCCCAAAAAAACACACCTTGTTGTATGGAACTGTAGTCTGTGTTGGTTATAAGATTTTATGAATGGATAACAAGCACGACCAAAATGTTTCATGGCCTTATAGTCAGGTTCCTTATGATATATCAAGATATACAGACTTTTATTATGAGTGACAATTAATGGTAGCATGTTTATCGGGTATACTGCAGTTGAAAAGGCTTCCTACCAATTACAAGGGCATTTGGGCCTGATCCAACAAAGTCAATCGAAACTCAGAAATGTGTTTATGCTTTCTCTCAGCCCTGCCATTTTGTTGATATGTGTAAGGACAAGTCATTCGGAATTGTATGCATGCATCTATTGCAATCTTTTGGACATGTTTATACTCACCCCCACCACCAAATTGGATTGTTTTAATTCTCCTGTTAAATTGGTTTTCAACCAAATTTATGAATAGAATGAAGGCTTGCACATTTTATGATTTTTGTTTTAAGGGATATATCCATGTAAATCTACTAAAATCATCAATAAAATTCACATAGTACTTAAAACCACAATATGACTTTATTGGTGCAGGACCCCGTACATTAGAATGAATAAACTTAAGGGGTTCCTGAGCATGAGATGAAGAAATTTTAAAAGGTAGAAATTTCATTTTGCCATATTGACGTGCCTCACAAAAGCTAAAATGATTACTAGGTGGTAGTTTCACATTACAACTTTTCAAGACTGTGTGTAGGATTTTATTGCTTGGGTGACCAAGTTTCCTATGCCAACTCTCCTTGATAGATACATAGGCAGTTTGGCCCTTTTCATTCCCTGAGAGCTGGTACAATCCATCTTTAAGTGTCCCTCTAAATATTGATCTCCTTGTCATCTTGTCCTTCACAAAGCAACAATTTTCATCAAACTCAACAAGAATTTTATTGTGAGCAGCAAGTCTAGAAACACTTAATAGGTTTTTGGTAATATTAGGAACATATAAGACATCATGTAACTTAAGTGAATTTAGTTTTGTGAAACCTGTGTCCAGGATTTCTAATTTCTTACCATTACCAACAACTAGTGAATTATTACCATCATGCTCAATTAAGTTTTGAAACTTGTCAGTTTGATTTGTCACATGATTACTTGCACCACTGTCAAAATATTAATCATAGTCTTGGACATAACTTTGTGAGGCTAGGAAAGTATTTTGTATGCCTTGTTTATCACCATTTGCAAAGTGTTTTGCCCCTTAGTAGGATTTATCAAACTTGTAGAAGCACTCTATTGTTGTATGATTTGGTTTATGACAAACCTGACATGTTGTCTTGTTCATCCCACCTCTTCCTCGACCACCTCTCTAACCTCTGAAGTTAGATCCTCTCCAATTTCCACTTGGTCCAGATTTGTTGCTTCTCTAGTTTCCTTGATGATCTATCTTGTTGGCCACATTTGTTGAGGCATTGATGGTGAGATGGTTGAAGTTATTGAGTTGTTTAACTCTTGATTCAAAACTCAGTAATTGAGATTGTAGGTCAATCCAGCTGAGAGAGGTTTGATTAGAAAGTTTAACTACTACATGGTTATACTCAGAGTCTAAACCGTTTAAGACTTAGATGATTAGATCTGAGTTTGAGATTGGATTCCCTGCAAGTTTTAGCTTGTCATCTAAGTTTTTCATCTTGATCAAGTAGCCTTGCATCTTCATTTCTCCTTTCCTGGTATTGCGAAATTCAAAATTTAGGTAGATTACTCGAGACCTAGTGTGTGCACCAGCTAAACTTTATTCATCATCTAAAAGTTGTTTTGAGCTTTCACAGTCTAGGAGTTATGTTGCTATGTATGCAGTCATCGAATTTTTCAACCAACCAAGGTGTTGTTGATCATATGTTTGCCAATCCTCATATTCAGGATTCACTTTCCTGCTACTGTCGGCACTTATAATGAATTCTTCAAGACACTTCTTTGTCCCTAACATGTATCCATCTAGCCTGCATCATTTGATTATAGGCAATACCAGTGATTGCCAAAGAGGGTAGTTATCTCTGTACAGTTTGATAGAGACAGTTGAAGGAAGATCTCCTTTGTTGTTTGATTTTTCACTGGATGCCATTTTTGAAGTTTTGGATCGAAGGCCTTCAAGCAATGATGCTCTGATGCCAAGATGAGAAATAGGTATATTGTGTAAAACTGTTATATCATTAACATATGAAGGTATACACATATATATACTGGAATGACTTGGTAGATAAGATCAAAGAATCATGCTCACAATGAAGACTATATCCCAATACAGAAACTAATGATGCTAGACTAATATTATATGATAGTTACAGTAAATACAATAAACAACATAACCTGGCATTAAGGGATAATGTCTAAGTGAGATTATGTCTAACTCCATAATTCAAATTTGTTGAGCCACTCCACTATTTAAATATTATATAAAAAATTAATATTTAGTAATATGATATTCATGATAGTTCAATTATAATTTACCTCTCTTCATGTAGATTTGTTATTTTAGAGAATTGGAACTAGCATCTATCACACAGAGAAATAATATTTGGTATTTATTGGCCCAATACAAATTTAGTTTGCTGAAATTTTTTACCTCATATCCCTACATTTATTCCTATACCCCTATATTTTATAAAAAAATACCAATTTTATTCTTATATATTTTTAACTAATTTGTTATTTTATTTTTAAAATATTTTTTAAATTTTATTTTGTGTACTGGAAGACTTTGCAACAGAGTTCCGATAGTCATTTTTCAAGTATTTTTTAAATATTTTTTTGTGTATCGAAAGACTTTGCAAAAGAGTTACGGTACACAAAAATTGACTACCGAATTTTTTTTGCAAAGTCTTCCGATATAAAAGTAAAGTTAAAAAATACTTGAAAAATGAGTATCATAACTCTTTTGCAAAATCTTCCGGTACACAAAAATTGACTACCGAAACTCTTTTGCAAAGTCTTCCGATACACACAAAAATGTTCAAAAAATGCTTGAAAAATGACTACCGAAACTCTTTTGCAAAGTCTTCCGGTACACAAAAATTGACTACTGAAACTCTTTTGCGAAGTCTTTCGGTATACAAAAAAAAATTTAAAAAAATGCTTGAAAAATGAGTATCGGAACTCTTTTGCAAAGTTTTTCGGTATACAAAAATTGACTACCGAAACTCTTTTGCAAAGTCTTCCGGTACACACAAAAATATTTAAAAAATACTTGAAAAATGATTACCGGAACTCTTTTGTAAAATCTTCCGGTACACAAAAATTAACTATCGAAACTCTTTTGCAAAATCTTTCGGTACACAAACAAAATATTAAAAAAATACTTGAAAAATAATTATCGGAACACTTTTGCAAAGTCTTCTGATACACAAAAATAAAATTAAAAAAATATTTAAAAAATAAAATAATAAATTAGTTAAAAATGTATTAAGATGAACAATAATAGGGGTATGAGGTAAAATTTCCGGTATAGCCAAGCTAATCCATTTGTTGAGAGGAACAATCATCATTCAACTACATATCTAGATCAATTGGCATCTGTTATTGTCTTGAATTTGGAGTGTAGTTTGCTGAAAGTAAAAATGATAAAAATAAGTATGGGACTATTGTTGAAAGGAACAACTTGAGTATATATAAAACGATCCACTATTGTTTTTTGTTTTTTGTTTTTTTGGGTTTTGCAACATTATTTTTTCTGGATAGATAGCTTTGGTGGTTGATTCAATCATTGGATGAGATGGAAGAAAGTGTGAGAAATTTGAATTAACATAATCATATATCAAGTGGTCCTTAATAGAAAATGTGTTCATGTAAGATTTTGATCATTTCCATGTGGTCGTGTTTTTCTCTTTTTCTCTTTTTAATAGCTTTGCATAAATCATATATTAATATTACAAAGAAAGTTTAAATGTAGTTTTAATCTCCTGTTTTTTTTTAAAGATATCTTAGTTTTTCTTTTTGTTCCCTATTAAATTTTTAGTGTTTTTTTTTATTTCCATATGTTTTTGGCATCTAAAAAATTTGATGTGACCATAAGTATACGGCGTCACTTCATTAAATGAAAATATCTAAAATAAAAATTTAAAATTTATTTATTAAATAAACTTTTAATTTCCTTTATATATTAAAAATAATTTAATCACTTAAAATTAGAAAATCTCAGTCGATCACATATTTGGATTCATTGCTAAAATTCGAGTCCGATGATATATAATTTCCATATTTTTTATTGGATTTGATCATTTTAGCGGATTAAATTCAAGAACTATGAACAATTGAAGAAGAAGACGAATTTGATCATGTGGTTTTTTTTTGCCATTGAGCCTTATTTTAATTGTTATTTACACCTCCAAAATGACTCAGTTCCCCCCCCCCCCTTTTCCTTTTTCCCTTATTTTCTTCATTATTAATTCATTCTTTACCCGATTTTAATTCCGATTCCGATTTGATTTTTTATGCACCAATTAAAATTTAATTTTTTCACTTGTCCATTACAACAAAAAAAAACTCTTTTGTCCCCATTTTTTCTTAATAAAACTTCAAAACACAGCCTTAAGAAGTGGAGAAGGAATAAGAGGGAGCATTCCTATCTTTATTCTAAATATCTTTGGATACGGGATGTGTGATCTAGTTGTTCAAAGTATTCACCTCCATTCATAGACTTTAGTGCAATTCAAATCAAGATAACTTTTCAACACGCATTCTCATACTAAAATCAATCACAACCAATCTAATACAATTTTTCTCTTTAGGGCAACTTTCAAAACCCTTTCATAAAGGACGTGTTATTTCCGTTCTACCGCAATAAGAACACTGTTGAAGCCTCTCGTACATGAGCATACAAGCTACGTTTAACTGCTAGAATGTGATCCATGCGCATCCATTATATCGCAAACAAAAAAAATGCTTAAGTGTCTCATTCGCGAGTATACAAGAAAAGTTTAACTGCTATAACTCGAAAGTTAACATCGTTCAATAAATCAACCAACAAATCTGTATTTTCTATCACTAACTACGTAACTAGAATTTTTTCATTGCACTATGAGAATAGGTAGGCACGAGGGTTCCAATCCTTGGCGAGCACACTAATTAAAAACCTTTTTCCCCTTTTGCAAGTAACCTTTAGATAGTAACACTCATTCATGCAAAGAAAAATCAAAACGGTTCTCGTTGAGTACAACGAATGTGAGGGGCTCTAATACATTCCCCTTGCATAACCGACTTCCTTACCCTTTTTCTCCTTCCCTTGGGTTTTATTGATATTTTTCCTTTTCTTCGAGAATAAATAAAGTTTGATGGCGACTCTGTTGTATCTTCGAGCATGCGATACACTCAAGTATTTTTTGCAGCGCGACAGTTGGCGACTCTGCTGGAGAGTCCATAAGCAAGTCAAGCCTATTTTTGTTTATTTCCTTGCTTATTTGGGTGTTTATATTTACTGTTTACTTGCTTTATCATTATTTCATTTATCGCATTATTTAATGTTTTATATATTCATATTCTGGATATCTGTTATATTCTCCATTTGTGGATTGGACTTTTTGATTTGAGAGAAACTTCATACCCGAGTTTGAGCATACACACAGGATAGAATCATGGATATTCATTTTGACTTGCATTTAACGCATTAGGTTGGCACGAGACCCACACCCAGACTAGATTCACTTGGAAGTACCATTGTCCTGCAAGCATTTATTGCGGTAAGGTATTTTAATTTGGATCCATGACTCTGGGAGGCCTTTTAGGGATCACCTTGGAAGACTAAAACCTACTTGTGAGGGGATATAGTTTTTTTTGCAGGAAACCATAGAATCTATATTCCTTGAAAATGATAAATGTGTCGAAACTTTGAACCTGTATTGAGAATCATATACAGATTATCCAGAACACGTCGAACTTTTAACCTATATTATCACATACCATTATTACATCATTTGTACGTACCGAACTTTGAAACCTAAATTATTGCATCATCAAACCTTTGAATCAATTAATGTTGCATATCTATTTGCATTCCATCCATATAAATAACATACACATACATACATTTGCACTTCATGCATATAAATCAGAAAAAGCTCACCTTTTCCCTTCCTCATCCAGAAGACGACGATTCCCCGACGATGATATTTGACTAAAAACCAATTGTCAAAGAATCATGGAAGAGGTTGAGCATGAGAATCCAATGTGCAAGGAAAGCTTTGATCACACCCAAGGCAAGGTCGATATGATATTAGAACTATTCATGGATAGTATGACAACAGACTTCTCAGACCGAGTTGCATTAGTGAGCAAAATGAGAATGAACTGAAGGCTGGTATAATCTAGAATGCAACTACAAGAAGTCTACCGATTTATCCCCAAGAGCAATATCCTCTACCGAATCAGAAGCCCACTCAAGGAAACCAAAAATAGAAGCATAAGCAAAACAACCAAGGGAACAATGATCAAGAGAGGACATCCCCGCTATGATCCAATTACAATGTCTTATACACATATACTTTCTATCCTGATTCATGTTGGGGAAATTGTGCCCAAGGAGATCAAACATACCAGGTTTTCGTACCATCCTAAGCGTAATCCCAATTCCACATGCAAGTACCATGTTAGTCAATCCATTTGTATTCACTATATGCTTAATTCATTGTTTCTCTTTTTTATGAAAAATGGAAAAACAATATCAATACGTCTCCACCTAAATTAAGCAAGGATCAAATGGAGAATGATGAATAACAATATAAGGCATTGTTTCGAATAAAACTTTGGAAGAAAACTTTGTTGACGATGTAATGTATTGTTTCACCTCTTAAACACTGGAGATATAAGGAAGATAATCCCTCGTCACCCCCCCCCCCCCCTTGAGTCTAGAAGTTGGTGTTTCTTTCTGTACAAAAAAAAACATTTTAATCTTAACCAGGGGCATGGTAGTCATTAGTTAATTCAGTTGTGCATTTAAATTCCAAAAAGAACAACACATAAAGGGATCAAACACATCTTATGCATCATTCAGTGTCGAAGAGGTTGAAAACCCAAAAGTTCGCAATGGTTGTCTCTTAATAACTAATATCACGGTAGTCACGATCTTTCAAAAGGAAAAAAAGAAGAAGAAAAACTGCTAAGTTAAAAACTAAAAAATAATGACCTAGGAAAAAGTCAGGGCATCACGGTGGACTGCAAACTCGAAAAATCAATCCAGGCAAAAATTTGGGATAACAAAAGAATCAAAAAAATATTCAACAAAAATAACAAAAAGCAAGAGAAAAACGTCGTGACTAGTAATAAAAAGGGTGACTTCCACTCAAGTGAACGAAAGAAAAACCTCATTGATTCCAAAAATCACCAAAATTTCTCTTGGGAAATTGATTTACCTGTTGGGTTAGCTGAATGTAGGACTGGATAACATCAAGTAGAATAAGGTGGGCTAAAATAAAATTTTGAGTCTTATATCCTTTGTTTCTCAATCCGTGAACTAGACCACGTTACAACATTCAAAAGACATATGTGAAGAAAATGTACTCTGAAGGTATACTATAACAAGGTTGTGTAAACCCGACTTCTAGAGATTTTCTAAAAACATTTGTATTGATATCAAATTCCTAAATCCTCTTTCACACTTTAAATAATTATTTTAATCTCAAACCTTGCATGAGCGTCACATTAAAATTTCCATTTTTGAGTAAACAATTTTAATCCGCAAATCAACACCTAGCATCAAGAAGGTTGCAATGATGAGCTATAACATATGGTCCTGCCAGGGGAATTCCTCCAATATGAGTTAGTCAGGGGGTATTCCCTCAAAGATCAGTTGGCCAAGGGGAAAAATTACTTCAAGGATCGTACTAGGGCAGGCCACCTCAAGAGCATAAGAAGTCAACCACTCTAGGAGATAGTTAATCAGGGGCATACAATTTCAAGACAATGGGGAAATTCAGATTGAGATCGTCCTATGACAAGACTACTTCATAACTTATGATTGGGGAAACCCATGCAAATGCCCAATAGACTAGGGCAAAGATAGACTACAAAGGTGCAATTTCTCTCCATGTTTCAAGTTGCTTAGGCAAGTGCAAAGGTGCATCAACAACCGTTGAGCCTGAAACAGGCATCGGGTAATCATGTCTTTATAACCCTTTTCCTAGCCTCAAGTCTTCCATCTACCACCACATGAGAATTTGGTGAACCATGCATAAATCACACTGCTTCTCTCTAACAGCAAAGCATGCATATCATTATTGCATAAATCATTGTCATGCATTAATCAAGTCGCTTCACTCAGATATAATTGCATTTGTCCGACATCATCATAAAGCCTTGTACCCAAGCAATCTTTTCCAGAACCTTATCACCATAAATGTCTACCTTATGACTGGTATACTTCCGACAAATTAATCCTCAATTAAAATAGTGGTATTTCTCCAAAAAGAATAGTATCCTCGCAAAACTTATAGTTGATATCCCCATAGGGTTTTTGATTGGTAAATTAGCAAGTGTACTAATTTGCCAATATAGTAATAAGGGAAATTTCCCCAAGTAATGATCTCAAAGACTGTTTGACGATACAAAGTTTGAGTTATATCTTAGTTAAACAAAAGCCTAGGGGATTTTAATTGTTGGTTTGAAAAGTAAAAAATAGAATGCAGAAGAAAGTAAAGAAAATAGTTTAAAAGTTTAAAAGTATTATTAGTAAACATATTAGCGAAGGTGTATGATTGGATTCATGAACAATAATAATTAACCTTGCAACAACTTAATTCAATAACATTGACTACCAATTCTTAAGGGTGTTTACTCCTAAGTCCTTAGTGAGAAAACCTTTATTCATTCAAATTAATCCATATGTCCATAGTTAATTACAGATGAAATTAATTATTATTTTAATCAAGAATATTCAGGTTTCCATAGGGTATCCTTAGGCCTAGATGATACCTACTATGAATTATTCACAACTAAGCATTAATAATGGTGGTGAATCCTAAACATTAACCACAAATCAAACTCAATTTTTCTAAAAGAGAAAGTGTTAAGAACAAATTTTAGATAAATAAAATATCACAAAATCAAAGTCATTAAAAGGTAGAATTTTCGAATTGTATCATAAATCTGAATCAGAGACACCTCCTAGCATTGAGGGGTTTAATTACTCATAACAATAACGAATTCCCTTGGTCCAACATATAGACTAATGGTCAGTATTCCTTATGTGTCCAAAATCAAATTAAAAAAGTATCTCACATAAAAAGCATTACAAATAAGAAGCAATTGAAAAAAAAATTATAGATCAATAAGTTCATATAGTGGTCAAATCAACATAGAATCCAACAATTGAGAAACAGGTTCATCATAACACAATCTAACTTAGAAGAAATTAGCTACTCATAGTGTAATTAAAAATACCATAATTGATAAACAATGATAACATAAGAAGTCTCTTGAAAAGATAGCCTCCAATGGCTTCAAATGCTCCAAAAAACCACTTATGCTCTCTAATTCATGCTTCAGTCTCCCAACATCGTAACCCTTGTGAAAATGCTAAAAAAACATCTTTTAAAGGCGTAAGAATGGATCATAACACATCATAAAAGAGCCTAGAAAAGTGATCATCGCGTGCATGATAACCTTTATCACGCACGCAATGCAACTTTTAATACCCAACCGTGTGTGCGATGGAGGATGTGATTATTTTCTAAGCTTCACTCTTTTTTGTTCCTTTTTCACTCAAATTTTCACTAAGTTCACAATTTGCATACTTAGCTATTTTCCCCTCGTTCTTTGGTCATTATTCCTCAAATTTTCCCTACTTTCACTTATTTTGCTCTAATTCTTCGACTAAATATATGCAATGACAGACTGTCATCAATGACTTAGGACAACCTAAGGTCTTTTGTTGCGTTATTCAATGATTGATTAGTTGGACATATGACTCCATACACAATAGGGGGTGATTTGTGGAGGCTTGAATATCACTGATTTAACACAAAATCATTTGATAAATAAGAGTTTGAAAACATTTTATAAAAAATTTGTATAAATATGCAGCAGAAATTCAACATAAAGAAATATATTGAAATTAAAATAGATAATGGAAAAGAAATGACACTAGAGAGTTATATAGGTTTAGTCAAGAATACTTAATCATGTCCCTGATAATTGATTTTGAAAGTATCCACTACGCTTGAGAACTTTTAGAGGGTTATGCCCACAAACCCTCTTATATAAGGAAATGAAGTTTTAACCTAACTTCTAACAAAATTGAGAATAATGGCTTGAAGGGGTTAGTCTCCAATCTAAACAGCAAATAGAACTTCGAGCCGTTAGTCTCTAAGGCAAATAAAGATTTTGCATTGGTTGAACTCGAGCCAAGATGGAGTTTTTATTTGGCTTTCCTATGAACCAAACTACGGTTTTATATAGGCTGACCACAAACCCAATTGAAATTAATACTGAGCTGATCTCGAACCTACTGAGTTTTTATACCAGGTTGAACTCAGAAACTGAGTGAGACTATATACCAGGATGATCTTGAGCTGATAGAGCTTATAAATTGGATAAGCTTAATAATCATTGTGGAGCTCAAAACAAACCATTTCCTCATAATATTTCTCTCTCTTCTCTCAAAAACCACTCAATCTCTCTCTCAAGAAAATCGATCATCTCTTCTGATGACCTCGCTGGAGGAGCGGCGGCGCACGACGGCCGCCACCGTCTTTTTCGGCGACCACTACTTAAAAACACAAAAACCCAAACACGAAACCCAACCGCTTTTTTCCAGGGATCATAGATCCGACCTTAGTTTGCTCAAAAAACCACCCAAACAACCTAAATCAGAGATTGAATCCAAAAAAACCTAAATCCCAATAAGCAAAAATAAATCGAATAACACATGCAAATTAAGAAATAACAAGAGGGATACATGAAAGGAGCTCTACATGATGGGGACCATAAACCAATGGGAAGGGTAAAAAATTACCTAATCAGAGCTAGTTGGATGTAACTCCGACATGAAACTATGGTAAGTTCTTCTTGCTCTTCGATCTCTTCTCTCTATTCTCTTCTGCTTTCTACTTTTATTTATCTTTCTATGAACTTCCAAATATTATTGATATTTTGTTTGAGTGAGGTTTTTTACTCTCCAAACTTTGAATTTCGGTCTGAAATCTTAGTGATCTTTTTTACAGTACTCGGTTTTTTAGATTCCTTTTTCTGGGTGTTGCTTTTATATGAGTCTGAAATATGATGAAAGGGGTGAGGCACATGTGAATTCTTTGGTTGAGAGAATGATGAGTTGGCCACGTCTTGAATGAATATGTTGGAGAATGTTCTTGTATTCCTGATTTTGTGGGATCCTTTATGAATGTTTTTTGTGCTCCACGTGAAGAATGTTTCTTTGTGTATGTTTGAACCTTGTTGATATTTGGTTTCCATTATGGTCCCCCCTAACTTGTGCACACATTCATTCTGTTGGGAAATTGTACCTTTTATTTTTTTGTCATTGTGTGTGTGTGTTGTTCTGAGGTATTTTGTGTGGTCCCAAATATGTTGATCTTTGTTATTTCCCTGTTGACACTCTACTATTGTTGTTGTAAAAAATGTGTGGCCAATTTTTCCTCTGAATGTGAACAATTATTATCTAATTGAATTTACTCCCTTTTGAATTTAATTCAAATTTTCTCCCCTGTATTGTGTTTGTATTGGTTGTGATAGGCTAACAGGTTTTTTCATTTTTGGCATATGTACGAGTGAGGAATTGAAGATGAAGGCATGTGCGTCAAGGTTTCGAGTTTGGCAAGGATATTGACGAGGGAAAGGCGTTCACAAACAAGGGACAACAATCACATGGAGTTATCTTAGGCTTGAAACGTGAATTCTTAAGTCCTAATGAGCAAAGGCAAAAAGCCTTAAAACCTTAATGTAATTGGATACATTCAAATGTATTTTGGATTCACTATTTATTCTACAAATGTTTAAAAGTGATATTAACTTTTTCCTTAAAGAAAACATGAATAATCAATTAGTTTTATTTTATTCATATTACACTTTCATTATCATAAAGTTGAGAACAAATTTGCTTTAAAATTAAACTATGGCAAAAAATTGACAACATAGGCCTATGCCAACAATTAATGTAAGCAAATAGGGAAAATAAAGCTTGTAATCAAAAGAACCTAGGACCAATTCCATCAAGAAAACCGCAACATGAGAAAAGACTACTATGAATGAGGAATAGCCTTAAATAAAACATAATAGATAGTTAAAGGTTCATGTAGTGTAATTATATGTAAATCTTTGATTTCGTTTAAATAACCTTATGCATGTTACTGAGTGGTTTTTTTAGAACTTTTGACCAAATGAAATGGTCAATAAATTAATGTTGCATATGAGATCTTATTAAAAATAGGTGAAGAATATTCAAATCACGAGGTCAAACTCCAAATTGGGTATATGCAGACGAAATAACTCATGACTAAATGGGCAAGTTGTATGAATATAAACGAATGTGGTACAATTGAAGTAGGGAAATATTTGGGTATGACAAGAGTCTCATCAGACATGCTCATCTAAATTCCTCGCCTGAGGGACTCGACTAAGACTCTTATCAACCAGTATCATCTAAAAACCTTCCCTAAGGGACTAAGAGTATCATCACACTATCCCATCTAAACGTCTCGCCTGAGGAAATTGACTAAGAATCCCATAATACAAGATCATCTAAATTCCTCTCTTAAGGAACTAAAAGTCTCATCAAACAAGCTCATCTAAACGCCTCACCTGAAGGACTTAGTGTCTCATCAGATACACTCATTTAAGCGCCTCACCTAAGAGACTTAACTAAGATTCCCAACAGCCAGACACATATTGGCGCCTCCCCTTAGGGACTAAGAGTCTCATTAGGCAGGATCATCTAAACACCTCGCTAGAAAGACTAAGAATCCTATCAGACAAAATCATATAGACGCCTCACTTAAGGGACTCGACTAGGAGTCCTATCAAACAAGCTCATTTAAATGCCTCTCCTGATGGACTAAGAGTCTCATCAGACAGGCTCATGCAATAATCCACAATAGTCCACAAAAACAATAACAATCACAATATAAATGTGCTAATGCAATATGCTCCTCCTCCAAGAATGATTTCATAGGCATGTTATTGATTTATCCATGTCTCTAGTTCCTCTCTTGAACATAACATTCTCTCTAAACAACGAGATCATCATTGGCTCTCTCTTAGCACTTGACTTCGTCAGACCGAAGTCCCACCTATCTCCAATCTACATGAATGCATGGGACTCAACAACAATTCTCAAATCACATATGCAATAATTCTACTCGAAAATTAGAGAAACAACATTCACATCTCGTACTCAACTCGAAAATATATTATACAATTATAACTCAGTCATATCAACATATAATATTCACACATTCTCATCAACAATAAAAAAACATTAACAGATTATCTCAATAATACTCATCAACAGAGTAATTCACAGTATTACTTATGTAATACCACCAACAGGGTAAGATAACAAATGTTCAAAGAAAATCTAGCCTTATCAAAACAACTCTAAACATGTCAGATTTCTCAGATCTCAACTCAACTCAATAATATTATTATAATTTACTCAACAACTCAATTTTAACTCGTTTAGTTTAACAGCCTGAAACAAATAAAAATATTACCCAAAATGTAGCCTTATAGTGTCAAAAGGCTCCAATTTAACTCAAGTGTATCCTATATTCTGATCTCCAACTCAAAAGCAACTATGACAACTCTAATATAACAAAGTTGACTCTTAAATTCATAAAAAAAGTAATTAAAAGTCACCAAAATCACCAACTACTCAAAACTGAACCTTCTTGATTCAACTCGATCAATCACACAATTAAAACTCTAAAATAAAATATTTGACTTCAAAATAGCCCTAAAAGTTACAGACTTATGATAAAATTATAAAAAAAAATTATCAAAGAGAGAGTATATCACATGGAGTGAATAGGAAGACACTGGATGAAGCTTAAAGAAATATTTTTTTTGGATCAAAGAGAGAGTATATCACATGGAGTGAATGAACGTAGAAGGTGTTGAATGTAGGTAATGAGTAGTAGATAATGGAAAATGAATGGTAAGATGGAGAGAAATGATTAATGTGAAAAGGAATGAAAGATTTAGAAAAAGTGACGGAAAGATATAATTTGGAACCAATAGATAATGGTGTTATTGGAATCCATAAAGGAAATGGTATTTAAAACCAAGAGTAAAAGTGGTATGAACCAATATGTGGGAGGCCAAGGCATGAACCACTATATGATGGGGCCGAAAACAATGAGAATTAAATGCTTGGCAATAAGCCAAACAACTATTGGTACAAAGGTGGTCAATTGTCCTAAAAGGGTATATATGGAATTTCAAAGAGAATATGGTATTTAGTTTCAAAGAGAAACAACATGTCACTGAGATGAATGATTATGATTGAAGATAGATGATATGGATCATGGAAGATATGAGTGGTTCCCTGAGGAATAAGAAAGAACAATTATGTTTACCAAGGATTCGAACACTTGTGCCTACGTATTCTCATCGTGCAATGAGAAATTCAGAGCTCCGTAGTTCATGGAACTAATGCGGAATAAAGAAAGAAGGAAATTTCCAAGGTATACAACCCTATAAGGCAGAGTCAATAACTCTACAGGCAAGAAGGAGTTTACCAAGGTCTACAATCTTATGGAGCAAACAAAATGGAGGCCAGAGTCAATAACTCTATAAGCAGAATGAAGGGTTGCTAGAGTCTTCAAATCTATAGGAAATATGGAGTTTTCCAAGGTCTATAACCTTATAGGAAAAGAAACATTGCCAAGGTCTACCACCTTATAGGCAAAGAAAATATTTCTAGGGTCTATAATTCTATAGGCAAAGAACTGAACTGTCAAGGTCTATAACCTTAAAGGAAAAGCAAGGCACTACCAAGGTCTATAACCTGATAGGCAAGAGAGATTACCAAGGTCTATCACTTTAAAGGCAAAAGAATGAATTGACATAGTCTATAACCTGATTGGTAAGAAAGATTGCCAAGGTTTATCACCTTAAAGGTAGAAAGAAGGAAACTGGTTGAAGGAGGGTGTACAACCACAGGGTATGGATATAAAAGAGAATGTGACTCAAGGAGAGGGTGTGATTAGTGATCCAAAGAGAAAAGAGTGATTAATATGCTTGAAGAAGACCTTGTGAATTACTTGATTCGACTTACACTAAAGTCTACAAATGAAGGACAATGCTTTGAATAGCTAGGGCCTACGCCCCGTACGCAAAGGCACTTTATACAAGGGTAGGAGAAACTCCACCTCATCATTCTTCATTGCTTAAGGCTCATGGAATGCAAGTCCCATCATGATTGACAAGTAGTTGTTAGGAGATTCTGATTGTTGATCCTAATGATGCAATGTTGATCGTTTTAAGATGAGACTTGACAATCATTTGATTCGCATTATATTAAAGTCTATGAACGAAGGAAAATGCTTTGAATAGCTAGGGCTTACGCCTCGAATGCAAAGGCACTCTAGACAAGGGTAGGAGAAACCACATCTCATCATTCTTCATTTTTAAGGCTCATGGCACACAACTTGAATAATGACCGATAAGTGTTGACCTTTATCGTGCTTGAGTTGAAGTCCATTATATCTGTAATATAAAGGAATTATACTGACTTGAAATTTTGAACTCTTGATCTTAAATCTTGAGGTCTTTAGCTCTTGAGGTCCAATACATCTTGAACACAAGGGACTTACTTGCCTTATCAAGTGATCAAGGGTTTTTTGATCACATGAGTAGGCTAGGGGGAATTGAGCACAGTGCAAAGGATTTGGTTAATCAAAGTATACTTTGATCAACACATAATCAGGGGAACAGTTAATTGAAATATATACAACCTAAAAGATTAATCAATCAATCTAAACTAACTGATTATATACAAACCTTAAACTAGAGGAACATAAAAACAATTACAAACAATGTAAAAGATCATATGATCAATGTCACTAAAAGGCAAAATAAAATAAAATCAATCATGGATAGTTAAATGGGAATTAATCTAATTACATGTTCATGGTAAAAAAAAGATGACATACAAATCACATATCAAATTGAAATGGCATTTTCAGTTTACAAGGTAACCACAACAAATCAACTTAAACCTACGTCAAAAGGCATTTATCATGAATTATGGATCAAATGAATAATTAATCAAAGTTAATCAATTATGAACAATCATGCAAAGGATAATAATTAATCACATTATGCAAAAATATATCACATACTCATGGTAAAAATGTATCCTAATTATAGTAGCATTATGGTTTAAAAAATAGTACAAAATTATGAAAGAAAAAAATGTACAAAAAAAAGATCAAGAAAAATCAAGAACTTAAAAGAGACATAATTGAAAACGAAGGTGCAATAAAAAGTTGTCGCATGGGCCCTAGACAAACAAAGGAAAACCAAATGCATGCAGTGTTTAGTAAGATTTTGCATGGTGAAGAGATAACAAATACCTAGCGGATTGAAGAATTTTTTCCTACACAACTATAACAAATACCTAGCGAATTGAAGAAATTTTTCCTACCTCCGAATGCAACGGTGAAGAGCAATGATGGAAGAAACTTGGATATTTCTCAGGTATGAACTAGACACTTATAATCTCTTCTTTTCCTTCGTGTTTCTTCTTCTTCTACTCCACTTCTCTTCTCTGCGTGTGCTTGCTATTCTAATCCATACTTGTTATTGTTACTTGTGTGATGTTGAAGGAGATGAAATATGAATAAAGAGATTTAAGGTGAGAGCAATTGATCAGAGAGAGTGGTTTTGAGAATTTTACACAGAAAAAAAAGAATCGTGAGTTGAAGGTGATGATGGTGAACAATGATTGGTCCTCCATAATGGTGAGTGAAGAGGATGATTTATAGAGGTTCTGATTTTCTGTTATGCTTCTGAGTTTCTGTTAGAAGTTGTTGTTGAGAACTGTGAAATTCGGTTAGAAAACTAATTATGTTATCACGCTGTTAAATTATTTCAGTTAGAATTCGTTTGAATCAAATAGGGTTAATTCTGTCATTATGAATGAAGTTAGTTATGACCTAGGGATTGGTTATAGTTAGTTCTGTTAAAAAAAGTTAGTTCAGTTTTTTTGAGTGAAAACTTGTTAGGTTTTGTTTCAGCTATTGAGAATCTGTTATAGTCTGTTGTGAAGTTAGTTCAATGTGATATTGGTTAATGACGGTTATGTTGCTTCTTGATGCTAGCGATGCTGAATGAATTGATTGCTGAAACATGGAGTGAGTTTTCGTGACTTCAACGCACGACCAACACCACTCACCAGAGTAACTCTCAGAAACACATGGTCGCCTCTTGAAACTCAAGAGTCTTTCTTCGCTTATTATGGAAACTCTTATGTCTACTCAGTGATGCTTTCATATTCTTCTGAATCATCTTGACCTTCTTAGTGGTTTGCTGAACAATCTCTGGCTCAAGCACAACACTTCCACCAGATTCATACCAACACAAAGGTGTCTTACACATTTTACCATACAAAGCCTCAAAGGGTGTGTCATTCCATAATAATAATGGTAATTGTTATTATAAGTAAACTCAATCAACAACAAGAAACTATCTCAAACACCTCATTGCTCTAGGACACAAGCTCTCAACAAATCCTCCAAACACTGAATAGTCCTCTCAATCTGACCGTCCATCTGCGGGTGGTAGGCAAAACTCAACCTTAACATGGTTCCCAAGGCTTCCTGCAAACCCTCCCAAAACATCATCATGAATCTCAGGTCTCTCTCATAAATAATGCTCAATAGAGTACCAAGCAACTTAGCAACCACACTGATGTAGATCTCCACCAACTTCTCTAACGGAAATTTAATCTTAATCGGAATAAAATGAGCTAACTTAGTCTATTTATTAATAACCACCCTGAAGCTAGTGGAAATATACCCGAACGCATCGCACGCTCGAAGATAAAACAGAGTCGCCATCGAAATTTATTTATCTCCAGAGGAAAGGGAAAATCAATAAGACTCGGGGGTAGAGACACGTGTAAGGAAGTCAATTATGCAAGGGGAAGCTATTAGCATCCCGTTTTGATTGTTCTTTCTCGAATATGTGTTACTATTTAAAGGTTACTCGGGTAAGGATAAAGAGAAAGAAAAAGACTAGATAGAGTGCTTGGTGAGGATTAGGTCCCTCATGCCTACGTATCCTTGTAGTGAAATAAGGAACTTAGAGCTCCATAGTTCATATAACTAATGGTAAGAGGTGAAAGAAGAGTGAGAACAAATATGGTTTGAACCAAAGGATTATGTGGTTTGAACCCATGAAAGGATGAAGTCTCAACCAGAGAGTAAAGGCGGCATGAACCAATATGTGGGGGGCCAAGGCATGAACCAATATATTATGGGGCCTAAAACAAAGAAAACTAAATGTTTTCCAATAAGAAAAAATGGCTCTCGGTTCAAAGGCATATATTGGATGAAGCTCAAAGAAATAATGTATTTTCCTCAAAGAGAGAGTATATCACATGGAGTGAATGAAGGGTATAAGGTATTGAATGTAGGTAATGAGTAATGGATAATGGAAAGTGAATGGTAGGATAGAGAGAAATAATTAATGTGGAAAGGAATGAAAGATTTGGTAAAAGTGACGGAAAGGTATAATTTGGAACCAATAGATAATGGTGTTATTGAAATCCATAAAGGAAATGGTATTTGAAACCAAGAGTAAAAGTGGGATGAACCAATATGTGGGGGACAAGGCAAGAACCACTATATGGTAGGGACGAAAACAAAGAAAGTTAAATGTTTGTCAATAAGCCAAATAGCTCTCGGTTCAAAGGCAGACACTGGATGGAGCTCAAAGAAATAATGTTTTGGGCTCAAAGAGAGAGTATAACACATGGAGTGAATGAAGGGTAGAAGGTATTGAATGTAGGCAATGAGTAATGGATAATGGAAAGTGAATGGTAAGATGGAGAGAAATAAATAATGTGGAAAGGAATTAAAGATTTAGTAAAAGTGACAGAAAGGTATAATTTGGAACCAACAGCTAATGGTGTTATTGGAATCCATACAGGAAATAGTATTTAAAACCAATAGTAAAATGGCATGAACCAATATGTGGGGGGCCAAGGCATGAACCACTATATGGTGGGGCTGAAAACAATGAGAATTAAATGTTTGGCAATAAGCCAAACAACTTTTGGTACAAAGGTGGTCAGTTGTCCTAAAAGGGTATATATGGAACTCCAAAGAGAATATGGTATTTGGTTTCAAAGAGAAACAACATGTCACTGAGATGAATGGTTATGATCGAAGATAGATGATATGGATCATGAAAGATATGAATGATGCCCTAAGGAATAAGAAAGAATAATTATGTTTGCCAAGGATCCAAACACTTGTGTCTACGTATTCTCATCGTGCAATGAGAAAGTCAGGGCTCCATAGTTCATGGAACTAATGCGGAACAAAGGAAGAAGGAAATTTCCAAGGTATACAACCCTATAAGGCAAAAAAGGAGTGACAAGGTCTACAACCTTACACGAAAAGATGAAATATTTCCAGAGTACATAACTCTCCAGCAAAGAAGGAGTTTGCCAAGGTCTACAACCTTATAGGGCAAAGAAAATGGATGCCAGAGTCTATAACTCTATAAGCAGAATGAAGGGTTTCTAGAATCTATAACTCTATAGGCAATATGGAGTTTTCCAATGTCTATAACCTTATAGGCAAAGAAACATTTCCAAGGTCTACCACCTTATAGGCAAAGAAAATATTTCTAGAGTCTATAACTCTATAGGCAAAGAACTGAATTGTCAAGGTTTATAACCTTAAAGGCAAGGGAAGGCACTTCCAAGGTCTATAACCTGATAGGCAAGAGAGATTGTTAAGGTTTATCACCTTAAAGACAAAAGAATGAATTGCCAAAGTCTATAACCTGATCGGTAAGAAAGATTGCCAATGTCTATCACCTTAAAGGCAGAAAGAAGGCAACTGGTTGAAGGAGGGTGTACAACCACGGGATATGGATATAAAAGAGAATGTTACCCAAGGAGAGTGTGTGATTAGTGATCCAAAGAGGAAAGAGTGATTAATATGCCTTAAGAAGACCTTGTCAATTACTTGATTCGACTTACACTCAAGTATACGAACGAAGGAGAATGCTTTGAATAGCTAGGGCCTACGCCCCGTATGCAAAGGAACTTTATACAAGGGTAGGAGAAACTCCACCTCATAATTCTTCATTGCTTAAGGCTCATGGCGTGCAACTCTCATCATGATTGACAAGTAGCTGTTATGAGATTCTGATTGTTGATCCTGATGATGCAATATTGATCGTTGTAAGAGGAGACTTGACAATCATTTGATTCACATTATATTAAAGTCTATGAACGAAGGAAAATGCTTTGAATAGCTAAGGATTACGCCTCGAATGCAAATGCACTCTATAAAAGGGTAGGAGAAACTACATCTCATCATTCTTCATTGTTTAAGGCTCATGGCACATAACTTGAATAATGATCAATAAGTGTTGACCTTTGATGTGCTTGAGTTGAAGTCCATTATGTCTATAATGTGAAGGCCTTGTACTGACTTGAAATTTTGAACTCTTGATCATGAATCTTGAATCTTGAGGTCCAGTACAGCTTGAACACAGCTTGAGGAGACTTGCCTTATCAAGTGATCAAGGGTTTTTTTATCACTTGAGTATGCTAGAGGAAATTGAGCACAGTGCAAAGGATTTGGTTAATCAAAGTAAACTTTGATCAACACATAATCAGGGGGAACAATTGATTGAAATATATATAACCTAAAAGTTTAATCGATCAATCTAAACTAACTGATTCTATACAAATCCTAAACTAGAGGAACATAAAAACAATTACAATCAATGCAAAAGATCATACGATCAATGTCACCAAAAGGCAAAATAAAATAAAATCAATCATGGATAGTTAAATGGAAATTAATCTAATCACATGCTCATGGTCAAAAAAGATGACATACAAACAACATATCAAATTGAAATGACATTTTCAGTTTACAAGATAACCACAAAAAATCAACTAAACCTAGGTCAAAATTCATTTATCATGAATTATGGATCAAATGAATAATTAATCAAAGATAATCAATTATGAATAATCATGCAAAGGATAAAATTCTCAATTAAATTGAATTAAAATCAACAAAAATTCTAAGCAAATTAATCACATAATGCAAAAATATATCACATACTCATGGTAAAAATGTATCGTAATTATAGTAGAATTATGGTACAAAATTATGAAAGAAAAAAATGTACAAAAAAAAGATCAAGAAAAATCAAGAATTTAAAGGGGGCGGAATTGAAAACAAGGGTGCAATAAAAAGCTGTCGCATGGGCCCTAGACAAACAAAGGCAAACCAAATGCATGCAGTGTTTAGTAAGATTTTGCTTAAGCCCAACACAACATGACCCATTAAAATTCAGCACAAACTCATGCAATAAATGGAAATGGGAAGTGGAAAGATGATTAGGCATGGTGAGTCAGCATCATGTGGATAAGCATGCGGTGAATGAAACTAATGAACATCCAATGAATAATTGACGCACGTGAACCGGGTAATGATGAATTTTCTAACGGTCACTACATGGTAAACATAAAAGACAAAGATCAAAAGAACAAGAAACGCATCTCTCTCTCTCTCTCTTTGAAGGAGATGAAATGTGAACAGAGAGATTTGAGGTGAGAGCAATTGATCAGAGAGAGTGGTTTTGAGAATTCTGCACACAAAAAAAGGATCGTGAGTTGAATGTGATGATGGTGAACAATGATTGATCCTCCACAATGGTGAGTGAAGAGGATGATTTCTAGAGGTTCTGATTTTCTGTTATGCTTCTGAGTTTCTATAAGAAGTTGTTGTTGAGAACTGTGAATTTCAGATCTTGGTACATCTTAGTGGCTCCGGGATGAATACTCAAACATCTTTTTTATGGCTCTCTTCTAAAATCATCTTCTTAAGCTCTGGCACATCCGACACACAAACTCTATCTCGAAACTTCAAGATCACATTCTCGTAAACCATAAAGTCCCTTTTTTACCTTGGTTAACTAATACTTGATGGTCTACTAATTCCACATCCATTTTCTGAACCTCTCTGATTTCATTAAGAAAATTGTAGGTCAACTTTAGCATTTCCAACTTCACAATAATAAGAGTTACCTCACACACCAAGCTAAGATCTTGAAACTTCTCGATCAAACAAAATTCTCTAACCATCAATGCTGACATATGCAATGACTTCTTACTCAAAGCATTAGCTACCACAATAGCCTAACCAGGATGGTAATTCAACTCGAAATCATAGTCCTTCAAGAATTTCAGCCACCTTCTCCACCTAATATTCAATTCTTTCTGATCGAACAAGTATTTCAAACTCTTATGGTCATTGAACACTTTAAACTTATAACCCAAAAGATAATGCCTCCACACCTTCAGCGTAAAAACTATGACTGCTAACTCTAAGTCATGGGTAGGATAATTATTCTCATGAATCCTCAATTGCATCTAAGCATACGCAACAACCTGAAGATTCTACATAAACACACCACTTAAACCTATCTCAGAAGCATCACAATATACAATAAAGGATTCCTTTGCACCAGGTAAATACAAAATTGGTGTCGCCGTTAACCTCTTCTTCATCTCTTGAAAAATATTCTCACACTGGACATCCCACACATAAGCTTAGCCCATTTGAGTCAATTGATTCAAAGGCAATGCTAACTTCGAAAAGCCTTCGATAAATCTTTCATAATAACCAGCCAAACCCAGAAAAATTCTGATCTCCATAATAGATTTAGTATTCTCCCATTGCAACACCACGTCTACTTTATATTGATCAACTATTATACCCTCACTAGAAATCACATGCCCAAGAAAACTCATTTCTCGCAACCAGAACTCACACTTAGACAACTTGTCATAAAATTGCTTCTCCTGTAATACTTGTAACACAATTGGCAGAAGTCCCACATGCTCTTCATCTGATTTAGAATACACATTAATATATTCTATAAACACACTTGAGGAATTAGACACACCTAACCGCATCACTAAGTACTCATGGTGACCGTATCGAGTCCTAAATTCTATCTTAGGAATATCCTCAACCATCACTTGAATCTGGTGATAGCCTAGTCTCAAATCAATCTTGCCTAACACACAAATACCCACCAATTGATCCATATGGTCATCAATCTGGGAATAGGATACTGTTAGGTGAGGGTAACTGATCTATAGGAGGGTGAATAGATCCCCAATTAAAAAATTCAGTTTTAAAAATATTTTCTATGGTTATGCGAAAGCGATTTCGGATCAAGAAACTCGTCTATCTGAACCCGTTATCGAAAGGACCGGATATGCGTCTAAACGGTAATGTAAAAATATAATATAATTCCAAGATGTGAAATAGAATCTATATAATTTTCTAAAACACATTTGAACTATATAACACTTTGATAAGTTATTTCCAATGAAACAAGTTTACAAAATTGACTTGAGTAATTTGTCAAATACTTGGTGTGCAATAATCACCAAGCAGAATTTCTCTATGTGTTGATAATGGTGGCATCCAATTGCAATTATTAGATTGAAATTCTCTTCACAAAACTGTTTAAAAAGAAGTTCAACACTTAGAAATTTTCTGCAATTAACTATTTCACACTTAATTAAAAATAATACCAAATGTAAAATAGAGAGAAAGAGAGACAAGATTTGTATAGGCAATTCCCTAATTGACCTCGATATGGGTACGTCTGCCCCAATTCCAAACGGGAATTGAGATAATTTCTATAACCTTTTTACAAATGTTATACAAGAGAAGAAATAGCAATGTAAACCCTCAAACTCAATATTTGATGTTGATCTTATCTGCTTCTCTCCCCTTGATCTTAAGCAAGATCAAGTGACCTAAGAACTTCGAATGATCCTCCAGTTACCGCTATTCCCTTGATAGACACCCCCGTTCTTCAAGGCTTTCACTCGGATGAATCTAATCGCAAGTTACTTGTCAAAAAACCCCAAATCTATCCCGGTCTTGGAAGGAAACCCCCAATTGGTTTTACCAAAGAAACCCCCAAAAATTTTCAACCAAATTAGATTTACAAATCCTAACTTGGATGTTATCACTCTCAATCTAGATCACTCAACAATAATTATTATGCGTAAATGTTGAATGAATGCTATGAAGAAGAATGAAGGTGAAGAGCAATTTTTGTGTCTTTCAGGTTTCAATATTTTGAAAGAAGATGCATGAATGTATTTATATGTGTGTATGTGTGTGAAAGTGGTAATGTAACAGAAAATTCGTGCAAGAATAACAAATTATTTATAAAAAAAAGAGAGTTATGAGTCGACTCATAGACTTCTATGCATCAATGCATGAAGGATAGAGAGCAAATGAGTTGTGAAGCAATGACCTATATGTTGACCTGCAGGGCTATGTGTCGACTCATAGAAGAAAATTTCCTTCTCTACATCGACCTGCAACATCTATGAGTCAACGCATACTGTCAAGTGAGCTTTCTTTTAAAATTGTGTCTTTATGCATCGAACCATGCATCGACCTGTAGCCATATGAGTTGACGCACACTTAATGAATCTACATGTTGTATTTATGAGTTGATGCATGCTGAATGAAAAATTGATGCACCAACCTGTAGCAACTTATGAGTTGATGCATAAAACTCACTTTTGACCCAAAACCCTACTTTTGACTTCGTAAATGATTCTACAAGTATAAGGAGGATTCTGAACACATAGTATGAAAATTCATACCTAGATTAAGAGGATATTGTTCAAGGTACATAAATACTAAGTGACTTAATTTTGACATCAATCAAAACATACTACTAGAAGGAAAATGCACTCACATACTCCCCCTTTTTGGTGATGGAAAAACTTAACGAAGTATTTGATTTGATGTCTTGGAAGCTCCCTCTGAATATATGCACCATATCTAGATGACTTTGACTTTCGTTTACTTCTCCCCCTTTTACAACATCAAAAAGAGAAAAAAGTACCCAAACGTGAGAAGCATCAAATAATCTTTCAACCACTTATAAAGCACTTAGAGGCTTTTGCAAAAGAAAGAGAACATCAACACACGTTCATATATAATGACGTTAATGATGAAAATTCCAAAACATAAATAAACAGAATAACTCAACCAACAATTATAGTAAAATCAGAAGATTCATACAATAGTTATAGGAGACTTAAAGAAAACAAAAGAATAAAACAAAAGCATAAAGAAACAAGAAATTCATGCTAAAATGAATTTGTCCATAACATAATGTTAACTCTAGCATCCTTTTCCTCTATGATGAGGTCCCCTCCCCCTAAACCAAGCTTGACCACCATGTATATCATGAGCATCAAGAAACTCACACATCTCGTTGTAGAACTGCATATAGTGACCATGATTTTCAGTTTCATGATGAATCATTATATTAATACCGGTAGATGTAGATCCATTATTGAATGTTATGTCTTCATTGATTTGATTAAATTATGTGGTGGTATATCAAGCAAAACAATCAAAGGTGGTGCCCTGAGAAATCAAATGAGCTTGAACTAATTTGAATGCTCCTCTTGAGCAACCGCAAAGTCGTGACACCATCGTGTATCCTCCTCATAGTTCTCTTGTTGTTGAATGCACATATTTTTCATCATATTGATGATGGTGGATTGATCACCATTTGAACCATCTTCAGAATCATACGCATAGGATGTACTGTGCTCAGACCAAGCATTGTGATGGCACTGACCCCAGCCATGTTCATTTATAGGTTGATATGAAAGAGAAACTTGCAACCAAGCCTCATCATCTTCATGATTTGCATCAGGAATTTCATTATCAATTGGATGAGTATTTTCTTCCTCTGGTTGTTCCTTATTTTCCAAAGCAAATTCAGTCGGATCATCATAGTTATAGATGATTTTTCCTGTACCATTCATCCTATAATAGTACACCTTATTTTATTTGTCCCGAAAATATCCCATAAGAGTCATTGTTGTTTTGCTAAACTCTTGAGATGGACCCGGAGAAATGAAGGAGATAGTTGGCACATCGATTCCAAAATAATCCAAGATACTTTGAATCATTAAGCCATAACACAAAGATGATCCTTTACCACAATCCTTAATAGTAAACATCCTAGAGACAAAATAATTAGGCCAGATATCTTATCTTCCTTTGAAGAACTTAAAGTAGAAGTACCTCATTATGATCAATCCTAGAATGTCCTCCTTTCTTTGGACGCAAAATATGAGAGACAATCCAATGTAAGATACAAGAATCTCTTTTCAAGAATCCAATAGTCATAGTGTCAATATTTTAATCAAACCGTGGGGCCTTCAGAATGGAATTACGATGAGTTCTTCAATCATACAGAATAGGGTGATCTTGATCAATTACACATGAATCATCATTTTGCAAAGATATTCCAAATAGAGTCTCCCAAACTTCCCTAGTGACATGATAAGATTTGTCTCCCATGTAGAACCGAAATGTCTCACCATCCCTTGTGTCCAAGCCAACATAGAATACATGCACTAAGTCCTCATTGTAATTTGTAGAACACTCTAAAAAATAGATCAACTTTCTGATATTTTATGAGGCTAACAACATCTGGAATATGCAACCTAGCAGCTACCTTAGGGTAATAAACGTGTTTTTTAACAACCGGCCTATTTTGAAATTGTTCAAAAGTCTCTACATAAGAATGATGGAGTAGTGAAAGAGCATTTATCGGAACATGTGTTGAAATTGTAGAAGCATTATTACCCTTGTTTCCCTTACGATCCATTGAAATATGTTGCACATAAGATGTTCGATATAATGTCCGAATGAGCGGAAATTGAATTTGAGAAAAGTAAGGAGTACCCACTAACCCAAAAGCATGAATATTGCGTCTAAACACCCAATAATGAAGAAAGTCAACCAAAACACAACCCAAATTTTCAAATTTGAAGAGTAGGTATGTTGTGTGGAGGGATTTTTGAAGGTTTAGGTTAGGGTTAGAAAAATCCCAATTGTGAACCTTGTGTTGAAGAAGTAAAGAGATTAATGGAGGATAAGGGAAATTGTATGTTGAAACTTAATTGGATATTTAAGATCAAGGAGATTATGGAAGAGGTTTGTGTTTCAACAAGGTTTAGAAGTTCAAAGTGAGAGAATAATTGGACGAAACATGAGTTTATGCATAAAAAGATGTTATGCATCGACCTATAGACGTGATGCGCCGACTCATAGATGTTATGCGTCAACTCATACTGATGTGTTTTTTTAAATGAATGTAGCAGTATGCGTAAACCTATAGGGGGCTATGAGTCGATGCATGATGGACAAAACTAAAATGCTAAGTTTTGTGATTTAGAGGTCGACCTATAAGGGCTTATGAGTCGATGCATAGAGTTATAAACTTGAAAAAACATGCACAAACTTATATTCTTCATGAATAAAATGATAAATAACATGCTCAAATGCAAATACATCAAATGTAAGGATTAAATGGCATGAAATGAAGTTGATGAGGATCTTAAACATGGTGTCACTATAAATATATAAATTGAGAAAATTCACCAATGAAATCAATGAAATTTTTGGAAATGAACAACCATGAAATTTAACATACATCAACATATATCAAACATTATCGGATCAAGAACATGAGATCAAATAAATGAGTAAGAGATAAGCAACAAAAACTTAAGAACAAGAGATAATTTTAGAGTGATATTACCTCATAAGACGATAGACAAAGAATGCACTCGAATGAACCAAAACTTTCAAAAAAAAGGTTAATGAAAAATAAAGATTGAAAGCATTAACATATATTATGAAAGATTTGAGATATTAAGAATGCCCATTTCCTGACAAATATTGAAAAATTACTCGGTCGCAAGAGGTTTTGAAAAAATATCGGCAGGTTGATTTTTACTATCAACATGCTCAAACACGACATCGCCTTTTTCAACATGGTCTTGTAGGAAATGGTGATGTATCTCAAAATGTTTAGTAGAAGAATGTATCATTGGATTTTTGGTTAGATTGATTGCACCAATATTATAGCATATTATCGGAATATGTTGAAGTTTAATATCAAAGTCAAGTAGTTATTGTTTGAGCCATAAGATTTGAGCATAACAGCTACCGGTTATGACGTATTCCGCCTATGTAGTTGACAAAGCAACGAAGACTTGCTTCTTGCTATGCCAACTGACTAAAAAGTTAGAAAATATGTGGCAAGTTCCACTAGTACTCTTCTTATCCGATTTGCAACCGACAAATATGGAATCGAAGTAACCAACCAAACTATAATCATTACCCTTGGAAAACCAAAGTCCATACTTAGAAGTACCATGAAAATATCTAAGAATGCGATTTACATCTTTAAATGTGATTCCTTAGGAGTTGATTGATATCAAGCGCATATGCATACACTAAACATAATGTCAGGCCTAGATGCAGTAAAATATCAAAGTGATCCAACCATACCTCTATACCTTTTTGACGTCAACATCCTTACCGTGTTTATCTCTATCCAAGTTTCCATTTGTATGCATTGGCGTGTCAATTGACTTTGCATCTTCCATTCTGAAGCATTTAAGCAATTATTTACAATACTTAGTTTGACACACAAATGTACCTTCTTTAAGCTGCTTGATTTGAAGTTCGAGAAAGTAATTCAACTCCCCCATTAGACTCATCTCAAATTATCCCTGCATAAGCTTTGAAAACTCTTTTACCAATTGCATTTTAGTATAATCAAATATAATGTCATCGACATAGATTTGAACTAGAAGAGAATGTTTTCCTTGTCGCATAATGAAAAGTGTTGTATCTAACTTCCCTCTAGAGTATCCTTGATCAAGTAAGAACTTACTAAGTCGCTCATACCAAGCCCTAGAGGCTTGTTTGAGACCATACAAAGCCCGCTTTAGTTTAAAACATGATTCAGATACTCGTGATTTTCAAAACTAGGAGGTTGTGAAACATACACTTCCTCATTTATATATCCATTAAGGAAAACACTTTTCACATCCATTGAAATAATTTGAAGTCTTTAGAACATGCATATGCTAGTAAAAGGAGTATAGCCCCGAGGCATGCAACCAGAACATAAGTTTCCTCATAATTTATGCCCTCCTCTTGGTTATATCCTTGAGCCACTAGTTGAGCTTTGTTCCTAGTTATCACACCATTTTTGTCTAGTTTATTTCTAAAACCCCTTTTAGTGCCAATGATATGATGATCTCGCGAAGGTGGGACAAGGTCTCACACATCATTTCTTTTAAACTGATTTAAATCATCTTGCATGGCCATTAACGAATGCTCATCAATCAGTGCATATTTTGAGTTTTTAAGTTCAACTTGTGAAACAAAAACAAAGTGATAACAAAAATTACTTATCTTAGAGCGTGTTGTCGCACCTTTGGTGATGTTTCCAATAATGTTGTCGATTGGATGGTCTTTGGAAGACCTCCAAGCCAAAGGAAGATTATCCATTTTAGTTGGACTTTCATCTTTCTCCTTTTCAAAATTGTCATCTTCCTCCTCCTCAGGTTTCACCGCTTTAGGCTGATCAATTCCCTATTCGGTGTCTTTGAGTATTTCTTCTGAAGATATATCTGCATCATGAAAAGAAATACCTTTTCCAACATTTCTAGGATAATATTCATCAAAAGTAACATGCACAAACTCTTCAACAGTAAGTAATCTCTTATTGTACACTCTATAAACTTTGCTTGACTGAGAGTATCCAAGAAAGATACCTTCATCAGCTTTTGCATCAAACTTCCCAAGGTTATCCCTACCATTATTTAAGACAAAACATTTACACTATAAGACATGAAGATGTGATAAATTTGGCTTTCTACCTTTCAAAAGTTCATAGGGTGTTTTGTTCAAAATGGAACGAATAAATATCCTATTTAAAATATAACACGCCGTGCTAATAGCATCATCCCAAAAATATTTTAGTAGACTATTCTCATTGATCATATTTATTTCCAACGCCTATAAGGTTGTGTTTTTGCTCTCAATAACACCATTTTATTGTGGAGTTCTTGGAGCGGAAAAATCATGCTCAATGCCATGTTTATCACAATAATCTTCAAAGAGGTGGTTTTCAAATTCACCTCCATGGTCGCTTCGAATAACAACTATATTTGAGCTTAGATTATTTTGGGATAATTTTGCAAAAGATGTGAAAGCTGAAAAGTCTCATCTTTACTATGCAAAAAGATATTCCAACAAAATCTAGAGTAATCGTTTACTATAACAAAACCATAGTAATTTCCACCTAAGCTTTTTGTCCTAGAAGGACCAAAAAGATCCATACGGAGAAGCTCGAGAGGTCTAGAAGTTAAAACAATATTTTGGATTTAAAAGAGACCCTTGTTTGCTCTCCCATTTGGCATGCATCACATAGGTGGTCTTTTGAAAATTTAATTTTCAGTAGACCGATAACTAGATCTTTTGAGACAACTTTATTGAGTATATCAAAGTTACAATGTCCTAAATGTTTATTCCATAACCAAGAGTCTTCACTCATGGTTACAAAACACTTAGTACTTGTTAATGTTACATCATCCAAGTTAAGCATATAGATGTTGTTAACCCTCAATCCCTTAAACAAATAATATTTCTTATCATTGTGTTCAATTATGCAACAAGTATTTTTAAACATTATTTTATAACCTTTGTCGCATAGTTGACTAATGCTAAGCAGATTATGTTCAAGACCTTCTACAAGTATTACACTAAAGATAGTAGTAGAAGAGGGATTACCTTCACCACCTTTACCAAGTATTGCACCCTTGTTATTATCTATGTAGGTTACAAAACCCTTCTTCTTTGGCATGAAGTTAATGAATAGGGAAATGTTACCCGTCATATGCCTTGAGAAATCACTATCAAGAAACTACATTTTTCTATGGAGTCAAGACATTTAACCTACAAGATCAAACAAGAGTGATAGGTCTCCAATTTTCATTGGGTCCTTGAGAGTGAGTAGAATTATTGTTTCATTTGGGAAACCATTTAAATACACCTTTAGGAACCAAACTTCTCCTAAATTTGCATTTTACAATGGTATGGACTTTTTTACAACAATAGTGACAAGTCAAGTGACGATGAGAATGACTTTCGCTTTTATATTATTTTATAACAAAATTATACTTTCTATATGGTTCATATAAAGGTATTTTGAATTTTGTTGGATCAACAGCGAAAGTGACTTTTGGTTCTAAAGCCTTGCTTAATTTGGCCTTTAGAGTATTAACCTTTGTTTTTTCAAATGTGACAAGTTTCACAACCAAACCAAGAAGAGTTCTCATCCTCAATCTTATATATTTTAGCTTCTAACATGGTTTTCTTAAGGGCTTCCATTTGTTTTTCTGTTTCTAAATTTTTTGCTTCATAATATGATTTTTTTTCTTATTTGAAGCCAATCTTTTAAAAGCGTTTGCGGATTCACCATATAGATTCTCAAAAGCAGTTTGTAATTCATAATGAGACATTTCATCAATAGGTTCAAATTTAGAATGATTTACATTTTTGTTCTTCTGATGATGAGCCATGAGACATAAAATTTCCTCTTCATCACTTTCACTTGAGCTTCCTTCACTTGAGGATTCACTATCACTTTCTTCTAGGCTTGCTAGACTTCTTATATTGACCCTTATTTCTATCCTCCTTAAGTTGTGGATAATCCGGGTTGTAATGCCCGACTTTACCATAATTGAAACATGAATATTTTGACTTTCCTTTCTTATTCTCATCTTGCTTTGAGGAGTTAACTTGTCTTCAAAAGTTGATGAGATTGTTGTCAGAGTGCTTTACTCCATTTCTCTTAATGTCTTTATGGTACCATTTAACAAACAGACTCATTTCTATATCATCTGACTTCTCCTTATCACTATATTCACTTTCATCATGCTCTTTTGTTAAGGACTTAGAACTAGAAGCCAGAAGAGTAATTGACTTCTTTTCAACCTCATTGTCCTTGTTCTTTTCTTTCTTAATCTTCTTTTCATACTTCTCTAAACAAATGATCTTTTGCTCATGCTCCTCAAGCTTGCCAAATAAAGTAGTAATGTCCAATGCCAATAGTTTGTTTTCTTCCTTGATTGTGGTGACCTTAGGTTGTCATTCCCTATTAAGACATCTCGAAACTTTGTTAGAAGCAATTTCATTGGAAACGGGCTTACCAAGTGCGTTCAAACAATTTATAATATTAGTGAACCTTTTTTTGCATATCGGCAATGTTTTCACCATGCTTCATATGGAAGAGTTCAAACTCTTGATTTAAAGTATTGATTCAAGCTTCTTTGACCTCATTTGTACCCCTATGGGCAACTTGCAATAAGTCCCACATAGCTTTAGAAATTTCACAATGAGAAACATGGTAATATTCATCAACTCCCAAAGCGGATATTAGAATATTCCTTACTTTCCAATCACAATCATACTTTTTCTCATCATCGTCATTACATTGTGCTTCCGGATTAGGTACAGAAACACCATCTGCATTGGTCATGGTGATTTCAAATGGACCATCTTGGATGGTTTTCCATACATTCATATCAATAGAGTTGATATGGATACACATACAATCCTTCCAATAACCATAGGTTTGAAAGCCATAATCTATTATGCAAATTTGAAGCACAAGATAAATTGGTGCTTGTGATATCACTTATTAGACGAGGGAAACTTATCTATAGGGGGGGTGAATAGAGGGAAAAACATCGCAAGCGTCTTGTAAAAAAAACAAATATATCCTGATCTTAGAGGGAAAACCCTAATTGGTTTTATCAAAGAAACCCCCAAAAATTCTCAACCAAATTAGATTTACAAATCCTAACTTGGATCTTGAATCTAGATCACTCAACCATAATTATTATGTTTAAATCTTGAATGAATGTTATGAAGAAGAATGAAGATGAAGAGAAATATTTGTATCTTTCAGGTTTCAATACTTTGAAATATGATGCATGAATGTATATATATATATATATATGTGTGTGTGTGTGTGTGTGTGTGTGCGTGTGTGTGTGTGTGTGTGTGTGTGTGTGTGAAAGTGGTATTGTAACAAAAAATTCGTGCAAGAATAGCAATTTTTCAACAAAAATGACCTATGAGTCGACTCATTAACTTTTATGCGTCGATGCATGAAGGACAGTGAACAAATAAGTTATGAAGCAATGACCTATGCGCCGACCTGCAAGGCTATGCATTGACTCATAAAAGAAAATTTTCTTTTATTCATCGACCTGCAGCATACTGTCCAATGAGCTTTCTTTTAAAATTGTGTCTTTATGCACTGACCCATGCATCGACCTGTAACACTTTTAGTCGACACATACTGAATGAATCAATTTTATACACCTATATGCTGCATCTATGAGTTAATTCATACTGATTGAGAAACTTTATGCATCTACCTGCTGTATTTATGAGTTGATGCATGTTGAATAAAAAACCTATGCACCAACCTATAGCAACTTATGAGTTGATGCATAAAACTCATTTTTAACCCAAAACTTTATTTTTGACTTTGTAAATGATTCTACAAGTATAAGGATGATATGCACACATAGTATGAAAATGCACAACTAGATTAAGAGGATATCGTTCAAGGTACACAAATACTAAGTGACTTAGTTTTGACATCAATCAAAACATAGTACTAGAAGGAAAATGCACTCACCGGTACTTGTTCTTGATAGTCATCTTATTCAGTTGTTGATAATCAACACATAACCTCATACTACCATATTTCTTATTCACTAACAACACAGGTGCTCCCCACGATGATACACTTGGTCTAACAAATTGTTTTTCCATGAGCTCTTCTAGTTGACTCTTTAGCTCACCCAACTTTGACGTTGAATTCTGTAAGGTGCCATCGATACAGGTATGATACTAGGTACTAAATCTATGGAGAACTCAACTTCCTTCTCTGGCGGTAAATCGCTAATGTCATCTAGAAACACATATGAAAACTCGCACACCACTGGCAGATCAACAATCACAACTTCAATATCGACTTTCAAAGAAGAGAACATAGCAAACACTTGAGCCTCATCTTTCAAGAATTCTTCCACTTTATTAGAAGGTATAAACCTCGAATTTTACTCTTTACCAAACTTAGGAAACAACATTGACTTGTCCAAAAACATGCACTCTTGCAATCAGCAGCACAATGAATCAACCCTTCACACCCGAATCGTCTCAGAGAAGAAGAAACATTTCCCTCACTTGCTTCAATCTCGCTCCTACTGGCAAGCGGTTAGGAAAGAAAAATGAGCATTGAAAGTATTCACACACATGTTGTATGCCAGCGAAATAAATAAATTTCACAAACATAGGCTGAATGGACCAACCTGCTCTGATACCAACTATGTAACACCATATCCCCTAATACTCTTAATAAGAATATGCAATAAACATATTAAACCAAAAAGGGTGTCACGCATCTCACTCAAATAATCATACTTTTCAAAAAAAAATTATAACAATGCAACATAAATCAAATTCAAACATGCTTTATAATATCTAAGTAAAAGAAAACACTCGAATAATTAAATAAATCCAACAACTTGAATAAAACGTCTCAACCTGGTGTTATAGATCAGAGCACCGAAAAAACTAAATAACGCAGAAAACAACAAATAAGTGAAGAGGCCCCCAATGCCCTTCTCCAACTCAACGGAAGATACTCTTATACCTGATTATATGTACTCCAGAAGAGTATTGAACACCACAAAACAACAAATAGGGGTGAGAATAACTTTAGAAATGATAGTAGTGCATTAAATAGTAAGGATAGTTAAATGTAACATCAATTATCATTCTCACACAATAATTCACAACAAAAACAACAACCATAATGCAAACTTGTTAATGCAATGTACTCCTCCTCCAATAATGCATGTGGTACCAAGGTTTGAATTTCAGAGGTATGTTATTGATTTATCCATGCCTCTAGTTCCTCTCTGGAACACCTCGTTCTCTTTGAATAAGGAAACCGTTATCGGCTATCTCTGAGCACTTAACACTGTCGAACCGAAGTCCTACATATATCCAATATATATGAATGCATGAGACTCAACAACAATTCTCAAAAAACATATACAATAATTCAACTCGAAAATCAAAGAAACATCATTCACATCTCGTACTAAAAAAAATGTTCTCTATGAACAAAATATTCTCTCTGAACCATAATTTGCCAATGCAAGGCCAACATGGTAGTTCTCTTTAAACTACTCAACTCGAAAATATGTTATACAATTATAACTCAATCATATCAACATATAATATTCACACATACTCATCAACAATGAAAAATCACATATTATCTCAATAATACTCATCAACATAGTCATTCATATAACTACTTATGTAAGACCATCAACATGGTATGACAACAAATATTCAAGGCAACTCTAGCCTTATCAAAACAACTCTAAACATATCAGATTTCTCAAATCTCAACTCAACTTGATATCATTATTATAATTTATTCAACACCTCAATTTTAACTCGTTTGGCTTAACAGCCTTAAACAAATAAAAATATTTTTCAAAATGCAGTCTTATAATGTCAAAAGGCTCAAACTCAACTTAAGTGTATCCTATATTCTGATTTCCAACTCTAAACAACTCAAAAGCAACTATGACAACTCTAATATAACAAATCTGACTCTTAAACTCATCAAATAAGTAATGAAAAGTCATCAAAATCACCAGCTACTCAAAACTCAACTTTCTTGATTCAGTTCGATCAATCACACGATTGAAACTCTAAAATATAATGCTTGACTTTAAAATAGCACCAAAAATTACAGACTTATGATAAAATTATGAAACTCTCCAATATTCATAAATAAATCATAAAAAATTACATAAATAGTTTTATCACTCAATTAAATAAATAAAAGCAATTAAAAATTCAATTAAATAATTAATTAAAAAGTCAGGATGTTACACTAAGAGTCTCATCAAACAGGTTGATCTAAATGCCTCTTCCGAGGGACTCGGCTAAGAGTCCCATCTAAACGACTTGTTGGAATTAAACCCAAAACTTTGAGTAATTCCGAGTCAATCTTGAAGAACAAGATTCAATCGCAACGATTGAATCCCCTATTGCTCTTCAGTTTTCACTCGAGTGAATCAACCAACCTTGGTTGCAAGTTTGTATCACTGCGCAATGATGATGAAAACAAGAAAAGAAAATTGAATTGGGGAAAGAAAAGAGTTAGGATTTATCGAGAGAGGGAAAAAGATGAATTTATTTTGCAGAGTTTCCCTCTGCTCACAAACAGTGATTCTTTATTCCTTTTGCAACTGCAAAATTCAAGTATATACAAATAACAGGGGTTACTCCCTATTTATAGATTATGGGCTTGCTTTCTCCTCAAGCAAGACCCAAGACTAACCTAACTAACTCATCTAAACAAAAAAAATAAAGTTAAGTCTAACATTACTGTTGAGACACTCTTCGGCATTTCGACACCTAGGTGATTCAACACTTCCTTACTTCTGTCAAGCAACCTGCTTCAACACAAGAAATTACAATTCAACAAGACTTACTTGAAAGACTAAGATTCCCACCAGACAAGCTCATGTAAATGTCTCGTCTAAGGGACTCGAGTAAGATTCCCATGAGACAAGCTAATCTAAGCGCCTCGCCTAAGGGACTCGACTAAGTGTCCCATCAGAAAGACTCATCTAAATGCATCGCTTGAGGGACTAAGAGTCTTATCATACATGATCATGTGAGCTCATCATCTACAAGCCTAAGCTCCCACGACGCAAAGTCAATTAAACCTTTTTCCCTTTACCAAGTCTTCGTGCTTGAGGGACTGTGTAATGATATATTTATAAATAACCGTGAGGGCCAACAAGGCGATATCGCTCATGCCTCATAACACCCGCCTAAAATAGGACAACGTGGGAGGTGACATGTCATGGTCATAAGTGTTTTAAAAAGTGTTTAGGAAACAATCAACATCTTCGTAAGAAATGGAGATTCAACGGTTCACTCCCCCTTTTTACTGGTTGTTGCTACATCAGAAAGAATCTGAAATCTAGACTCATATGTCTCTATAAATACCCAATCTTGGAGTTGGGAAAATATATCTCATATTCACAAAAAACAACTATATAATAAAGTTTCTCACCCTCATGAGCTTGCTCTAACACCCTATAAATACTAAAGCCTATGGCAATCCTTACCGGTGAAAGATTGTTACACGTCTGTACTTTTTTAGCAAGTACATAGAGGTTATTAAAAAATATCTTGAGATTAACGTTTTAGACAGAAACATGGTCATGGATAGAACAGTATGGCAAAGTTGATCCATGTAGTCAACCATAATTAGTTGAATAAGAGATGAGTCACCACTCTTTGCACTATGCATACTCTCTCCATTTTTTTAAATTATAAATCGTTTTGAAAAACAACTCTGTCACATTATAAGCCGTTTTACTATACGAATAAATTATTAATATTTTTTTATGAGTGAGGATCAAATTATTTCAAGAGTAAGTTTTTTTAACTTAGTCTAAATTCCAGTGTTTAGATTGAATCTAATCTAATGATTAATTAGCATTTTTACTTAATTAACCATAAGATTATCTTCAATTAAATGCGATGATTTTGAGTAAGTTAAAAAGATTTACTCTTTGAATAAATTGGTCTCCATTCTTTTTTTATTATACCATTAAATATTTATTATTCTTTCTTCTTTCATTTATATAAATTTATTTATTTTATATTATTAATGAGAACAATTTAATAAAAAATTTCATAATTTTTATTTTTCGTTCAATTAATATATTTTTAATAATTGTAAAGAGTCTAAAACAACTCATAATAAAAAAAATAAAAATAAAAAAAGTACCTTTTTTTCTTTTTCGGGCAAGATAAGTATTATGGTTATGTTGTATTTGTGGTAAAATAAATTAAGCATCATTGCTATTTGCAAAAGTAAATCACTTTATAACATATTATTTTAAAACTTAATTTCTTCTATTAGAAAAAATAAAAGTAAATATCATTAAACTGTTTTAATTAAAAAAAGTAGTTGAAAAACACACAAATTTTTTTTGTTGAAATTGGTTAATGATCTTATTTTGATTTTAGAGTCTTCAAAGTTTGAATTGAATTCATAAGGTCTAACAAAAAGGTACATGATGGTGTGAATTCTATGTATATTTATTCAAATAAGTCAAAAAAATTATTTGAAATCAATATTATTTAGTCCTGTCAATATAATCAATATAACTTCACGAAACTTCATATCAAATTCATATTACTTGTTTTATTCTATTTCAAAGTCAAAAATTTAAAATAACTAAATTTAATTAGGCTTTGTCTACATAAATACTAATAAATAACTTTGTCTACAATTTTTTTTATTATAAAAATGAAATTATATCAAACTAAAACTTAAATGAAATTAGTGTGTTTTAATCCATTTTTTTAATGAAATGGGAATAGATACTAATCTACTAAAATACGAAAGGTCAGCCCAATGAAAGAGAGATTCTAGATGCATCTTAATTTATTTTATTTTGATAAACGTTCTAGATGAATGTTTAATTTAATACTACTGTTTGTTTATAATTAATTAATTTTCTAACATGAAATGTGTTTTTACGAAATTCTTTGTTTACTCGGTTAATGTATGGAACACGACAACATAATCTACCAGCTACCACAAGCTCAACTACTACTTCTCATGAAATTTCAAAGATTCGTTGAAACCTTTAACCAAAAATATAAATAACAGAACTTCAATGATTCAAATCCACGTTTATGTTTGGATGTAACTAAGATTTTTTAATCTCAAATCGAATATAATTGGACGAAATATTGAATACTAAAAAGGGTGATCCATATATCTATGTTTTATATTTTTGGTTGGAGATGTCATGTTTAAGTTATTTGTAATTTTGAAATATTGGTTTATTGTTTCTTGCGCTCTTTCAAACTCTTCAAAATAAATGATACGAGAGTTTTTTATTGAAATTCTCTTGGATCGTTGGCGAAAGATCTAATGCGGCGAGACTCAAGTGTTATGTTTAATGAAGCAAAATTTATTAAAATTGTCCATCATGTATAATTGAAATAAGTAAGAAATAAGATACACATTCTTTTTTTTAACATGCATTTTACTTATTTTTGGACTCTGTAATTGACTTGAGCATTGAAGTGTTAACTTTGTAGATCCACATATGTGTTGTCATATCGGAGATCCATACCATCGTACCAGGAGTCCATCATCACAAATCAATCACAATTATTATTCTAGTACGGGACAGTGGCGTTGTCTATGGAAATCGAGAATTGATTCCCACAAAAATTCTAGATCAAATCACCTTCGATCCAAAAGTTGGGTCGCTACCAGATCCTATCAAGATGAGGAAGTTAACCTCTGACACCACACCAAGGAACTTCATTGAATCTCTCAATCTAGCGACGCTTCGAACCATCCTCATCGATGAGATCTGTGAGAAAACAATGTGTGACGAAGGTCCTCTATTGAAAAAGTTGTTCCAAATGACATCTAACACCAATTCACGAAGTGAAGACATATCAATGTTAGGATTTCGAGATTGTGAGAAGGTTAACGAAATCCCTGACATTGTGGTACCACTGATCATAACAGATAGTGTAACAAATCACACCATATTCATTCTCCTTGTAAACGATGGAAGTTAGTGTAACGTCGTTTACATTAAAACACTCGTGAAGCTAGGACTCCGTGAGCAAGATTTGGATCTGTGTGATGGTGGAAGTCTCCTTGCATTAAACGATATTGTAACTCGCCTCAACGGAGCTTAAAATATGGAATTATCACTTGTAGAAAGAGAATATGAAAGGAAGGTAACTCTCATTTTCTTAATAGCTTCGTGAAAGTGCTTTCAACGCCATCCTTGGGAGATTTTTTTCTGGAAAAGTTAGACGCAGTGGTCTCCCAAATCCATCTCAAAATGGCATATGGAAGTGATATTGAGAAGCCAATTGTGCTTGATGTTGACTTAAGGACAAAAAGGCACATTTGCGATATCATATTAAGAAACCTCATCACCACCACAGCGGTATCGGAAGAAGCTCGGGGAGGAGTAAATGTCGTTGACCTTCATGTACGCAAAGATGAGATCCCTTTGGAGGACGAGCGGGTCAGGTCTTGGATTAAGACTTTGAGGTCGTCCAACTTGACGATAATCATTCACGTCCAGTGAAGATAGGCGTAGGACTTCTTCCCAGGGTGAAGAGTACATTAATTGAATGTCTTATGGATAACACTAATCTTTTTGCCATATCTTATCACCAGATGCCTGACATCGATCCAATTGTGGCCTGACATCGACCCAATCGTGGTGAAGTTCAAGATGTCTGAGGCCACGCATGTTTTACGAGAAGAGAATACTCAGGCATATGTGATCTCTAAGCAGGAAAGTGGGAGGGGGTATAGGGTCAACAATTCTTTCATTCAAAAGACTTTGAAGAATCTGAGCATCAAGACCCTGTGAGACACAATGATAGTCATTGGTTGCACCGGTGAATCCTCTGGGATATCTCCTATTATAATATATAAAGAGCAATGGGTTCTTCCTTTTGATTCGGCTGAAGATGATTTGATGAACAAAAGAGTAAGTTTATAGAGCGTGATTAAGGGAACTTTGTACATAAGAGGCCTATCCACCCCTCTATTCAAATTCCTAGAATGAGAAAAGGTTTCTTACGCCTTCTTAGAAGTGCATGGGGGGATAAAAGGGCAACACTTTAGTGCTCGGGCATTGGCAAAAAATGTTTTAAAAGAAGGATATTATTGGCAATCCATGGTCCAAGGCTCTAAGGAATATGTAAAGAGATGTGACCAATGCTAGCAACACAAAGACATTTATAGCACCCCATTAACAGAGTTGCACATGTTACACCATCCTAACCCTTTTCTCAAAGGGGCATGGACATCCTTGATCAATTTCCACCAACTTTAGATCAATTGAAATATTTGAGAGTGGCGGTTGACTATTTTACCAAGTTGGTCGAAGCTTAGGCTTTGGCGAATATCACTACATTAAACATCCTTAAAAAAATTAAAAGTAATATTCTTCCCAAATTCAGAGTTCATCAAGCCATCATGATAGATAATTGAACACAATTTCCAGACAAAAAGCTAATGAACTTATTAGAAGAATTGAAAGTTAAATAATAGTTTGCGTCGGTGAAACATCCCCACACGAACTGACAAGCGAAGGCAGCTAATTAGGTGTTGTTAAGGAGACTGAAGCAAAAACTCTAAGCTGCCAATGGAAGTTGGGCGGATGAACTTCCACATGTCTTGTAGGCGTACATAACAACCCTCATTTAATTATGGGTGTAACGCATTTCCCTCTAACTTGTGGTACTAAAGCATAACTCTAGTGGAGGTCAAAGAACCATGTTGAAGAACGACACACCCTTTAAAATAGGGAGACAACAGTCGTGCACTTAGGGAGGAAAGTAGGGCATCCACCTCCTTTGTCGATATTGTCATCAAACAAGCTATGACAACTCCATACAACCAATGTGTCCGACCTATTGAGTTCCATAAGTGGGATGAGATTTAACTAAGTAGATGACAATCAACAGCAGAATAAACGAGAAAGAAATACATCAAATATTTTTTAATTAACAAACCAGAGATAATTTTAAATTACAAAAGAAATTATTCCAAAAGTCCATATCACTTTCGCTCGACAAGCACTTTGTTGATTATTTATTTTGAAAAGCTCATTTCATCACGGAGAAACTGAATGTCCGGACAGAGCAGTTCCAGCTAGTCCACAACATTCTTGAAAGAGGTGTCTCTGAGGCCCTCTTCCAAATAAGCTAGGAAATATTTCTCTAATCGAGCTAACTCTTCCTGAAAAGGATTTCACCTCACCTAAGTAAGCATTTTCCTATTCTTTTTTCTCATTTTCAGTAGCCACGACGCCAGAAGACAAAGTTTCAAAGAAGACTTCGCTTCGCAAGAAGCTTTCCTCCTCAAGGTTAGCCAACAGATCAGTTGCCCTGCCAGCCAGCTCCATACGAGTTCCGTACAGATCCACTTCCTCTTTGAAGTAAGAAAGATAATTCAACTCCCGCTGAAGCACATACAACCTTTCTTGGAGCTGAAGTACCTCTGATATGGAAAGGTTATACCGCTCCTTTCAAATATTATGTTTCGTGAGGAAGGTCTTTCCTTTGTGGTCGGATTTAGGATGAGATGTTGTCATCGACTTTGAAAGACTCTCTGACTCATAAAAATAGCCAGCAAGCCTTAGGGCAAACTATTTTAGGTCAGAAAAAGGCCCAACGCGAGCGAGACCCAAGTGTTAAATCTAATGAGGCAAAGTCCATTAAAATTGTCTATTAATTTATTGTTTCTTGAGCTCTTTCAAACTCTTCAAAATAAGTGATACGAGAGTCTTGATTTTAAATAAGTAGGATAATAGTAGGTTAAATATTGTTGCTTATTTATAATTGATATATAACTTAACCTATAAATTTGAATTTAATATTTTAAAAATCAGACTGGTCCTCGATCTAGTAAGGTTAAGGTTCAATGGGTCGTTGGTCGAACTATATAGTCACTGGTTGGACTAACCAGATAAATTTCAAATAATCCTATCTCTATAACAAAATTGTATAGCTTTTAAATCATGTTAAACTAGATGATCGGTCCCTAAAAAATATTTTAAAAAATTATGACACCTTTGTTTACAAATAAAAAAATTAACCATATAAATACAAGTTTTATTAAAAAAAATTATCAATTCAAAATTAACTTATATAAAATAGATGAGCCTATTACAAATGAGATCAACCAACTAATAAGTAGGAGAAAAGTGAACCACAACTAGATACACAAATTACAATAATTATATAAATAATTAGAATCACTATAAACTTATAAGTAATTGTTAATATTGTCATTGATTGGAGAAAAAAATAACCTTAGCCGTGAAAAACAAATTATGATCCATATCAAAAGGTCTAGAGTAAAGAGATCAATTTCTTTCTTGATTATATTATTCCCAACACATTCTTCAACTGAAACTAACCAACTATAAGGTAGATGAATGACAACGACTAAAGAAAAATGGTATGGGAGAGATGGAAGATGGAGAGAATAACAACGACGAAGATGAAGGACTAGGGTGTTCTATTTTCTAAATGTTAGTTTCTATTTTGAATTTTGTCTTTCTCTTTCTCATTCTATTCTCTTCTATTTTAATAATTTAATTTATAAAAAAATGACGATGTTTTAAATCTCACCTAAAAAAAACTTTTGAATCGGTCGATTAAAATTAAATAATAAGATACTTTAAGGTAGAGGTGGCAAAATAGGTCTAGCCGCCGGACACATTCATTTTATTTGCATTTTTCGTAGGATGAGACAAAGTTTTAGATTTGCACCTTTTAATATGTTTGCTCTGCTCTCTCCAAATTTTGTGAGTGCGAATATTCATAAGAATTTTTACAAATTTTAGTCTTTGAAAGTGCAAGGCCTTCATATCCGTCATATTTTCCGTCATTTTTTTAAGACAGACCAAAATTTTAAATCTGCAACATCAAATATATCTATTCATCCATTTTTATTAGAATTTTTACTTCGTAGATTTAAAAGACACGGACATGATTATTTTTCACCTTATTTTAAGATTGAATGTCAAATATTATACTTACCCTATTTTCACTAAAGTAAAGTTGAGTATTTTTCACTAAAGTATTTACTAATAACTCGATTTATCTTGGATGGTTGACGACAAGAGTTACTTACAAGACTCCAATATACAATGATCATATCTTTGATAAATAAAACAAATAAATAAATGTGAGTGAGTTATATCCACTTATCCAACTAACACTAATTGTCCAACTACCAAGAATAGTTAGACCAAGTTTGTATACCATGTGTTCAGCTACCCTTCTTCTCTCTATTTTACTTTCCTCAACCTTTCCATAATACTTTTCTATTTCTAGAAACCTTCTAGAATCTAATTTTCTAGTTGCACTTTATATTAGGATTTGACTTGCCCCTATATATATATAGATATATATTAATATACCACTCAATCATTTCCTCATTCTGCAAATTAATCGAGACTATTCACAAGATTCAAACCTAATTCACCCATCTTCTTTTAACTTGTTACTTGCAATATTAATGGCTGACTTAAAAACCTCCTCTAACAATGTTTCAGCTGACTCTACAGGTATACCTTTTTATAGCTATAAGTTGATATATCATGATTCATGATTATTGATTTCATATAAATGATCGATCACTTGAAGTTTTTGCAGATCAGGAATCTAGCCAAGATTCAAATGTTGAATTTTCGGAAAACGAGGAAATGCTTATTACTATGATTTATAATCTCATTGGGGAGAGGTTAGTATCACTTAAATTTCTTTTTACTATTACTTTTTATACTAAAATTTGTTTGAGAGCCGTTTTTGAAGATGAGTAAGTGTACTGCACCGTATGATTTCAGAATTTTCATGGTGAAATTATGATTAAATAAAGTCTCATAATACCTTCGTCGTGGTTTAACTCTAATTAAAAAAAATTATAATTGTTTTGTTATATTTGTAGGGTAGTTAATCAACACAGAGTCTCTAATTTCACAAACATAATTACTACGAAGGCGATGGAATAATATGGTTATTTTTTTGTTATAGGTGGTCATTGATAGCTGGAAGAATTCCTGGAAGAACAGCGGAAGAAATAGAAAAGTATTGGAATTCAAGATACTCAACAAGTGAATGAGGGGCCCTATGAGAGTTAAGCAAGAAATTTAAACTTTATGAGGGTATGATGAATGAAATGAAAGTGGATCTTCATATTACTTAAAAGATTGTGTAGTGTAATGTCACTTTATATTCTAGTGCTACTTGCTGTTTCATTTTTTGCATATCTTTTTTGTTCTCAAATGAAAAGTCTAAAAAAAAAACATAAAAATAGATTATCTATATGTTAAATGTGTTAAAGGGTTACTCTTAACTCAAGAAAAGATGTAGAATATGAAGTAATGTAAAAGTAAAACTAGTCAAGTTAGCTAGTTTATATTAGTATTATAACTCTTACTATCAATTTAGTCCTTGCATGATTGCAATTAGTAGTACTAAAACAATCATTGTTCGATAATAGTTTAACGGTTCTCAATGGAGGAGTGTGCTCACAATAATTTATTGTTGTCTTCTTGGTTAAAGTTTACAAAGGGTGTCATGCGATGAGATGCAACCGTAGTAAAACAACAAAAGTTATAATTAATATTAAAAGATTGAATAAGGTCTATTTATTATTGATGTGGATGCTATAAAATAACACCAACTTTTTACTTCAGTCTTCTCATTGTTTAGCTTAAGTTGTTGTTCGTTTGAATTTTTTTTAGGCCATCACTAGAGATTTTGTTTTAATCGGACAAGAATATCCCTAATACTCTTTTAATTCAATCTTTGCTTAAAAAAATGAATAGTTGAACGAATACGACGAACCCTATTAGTAGTTTGACCACCTTTGAGAGAAATCATAATTGTTAGTGATTTTATAGAGAGTTCTTGCATTGGTTGGCAACTGACTTTATGTTAGTAAGAAGTTAGTTATCTAACTAACGATTAGAAGGAAGACTCACAATTTCTCTCCTTGTTCATTGTTTAATTAGAAGTTAGTCAGAAACTTCACTTTCATTGTATAAGGGTGTTCGAGAGTTCAACCTATTAAAAGTTCTTAAGTTTATTGAATACTCTCATGATTAAGTTAAGACTAAGTCTTCCTGACTGAACTGAACCTGTATAATTATGGTGTCTTCTTTATCCCTCAACTCTTTAAATTTCCGCATTTTACTTTCTACATCTTTAATTTTCGCTGCTTATTTCTAAAATCTTTTGAAATATTTTTAAACTCTGGAAATGATCCAATAACTTTTTAAAAATTAAATTTTTCTGAAACCCACAATTTCCCCCTCCCTTTTGTGTTTGGAGTCCTATGTCCAACATTATCTAGCAGACCTGAAAAATAATCTCCTCAGTGTTAGGAAACTGATGCAAAATAATCTCACTATTGTGTTCAAAGATGGAGGCTCCATAGTGCTTCATAACGACAAGATTCTGATCATGACCACAAAAATCTCATCCAACAGGATGTTTGTAGTGTTTGCGCATGTGATCTTTCCCATGTGCCTGAAAGTCACTACATACAATGCTACATAGTTGTAGCATTTTAGATATGGTCACTTGAGCTTTAAAGGACTTGACACATTGATCAAGAAGAAGGTGGTGAAAGGCATTCCTAGTTTGAAGGAAATGGATGAAGTTTGTTATTATTGCTTGATGGAAAGTAACATAGAGAAGGCATATCAAAGTGTGCACCACGAAGAGCAAAAAAATGCTTGAGCTAGTTCACTCATATGCATGTGGACTTACCAAACCTGCAGCCAATGGTGGAAACATGTGTTTCATAACCTTCGCATATGACTTTAGTAGGAAAACTTGGATTTACTTTATGCATGAAAAACCTAATGCATTTGATGTTTTCAAACAATTAAAGACACTAGTAAAAAAACATTTATGTCATCATATTAAATGTCTTAGGACAGATGGAGGGAGTGAATTTACATCCACTGCATTTTCTGATTTATGTAGTCTTCATGGCATCAAGAGGCAATTGTCCATTGCCTACACTCCACGGTAAAATGGAGTATCAAAAAGAAATAATAGAACACTAGTGAATGTGATCAGAAGCATGATGTCAGTTAGAAAAGTTCCCAAGAATTTATGGCCTGGAGTAACTAAATAGACAATCTATATACTCAACATAAGTTCTACTTTATCCGTGAAAGACGTGACTCTAGAGAAAGCATGGAATGGTGTGAAGCTCTTTATACATCATTTCAAGGTATTTTGGTGTATTGCTTTTGTGCACATTCTTGATGTGCAAAGGAAAAAACTTGATGTCAAAATCATCAAGTGTGTGCACTTGGGATTGAGTGAAGAATCCAAAGCCTGCAAGCTTTATAATCAAATAGAGAAATATATTTTAATAACCAAGGATGTGGTATTTGAAGATTAAAAAGGTTAGGAGTGGGACAAGAGTCACAATGATAAAAATACTCAATTAACTGGCAATGTTGATAAGGAATTTAATGAAAATTCCTCAACAAATGATGAAATGCACATTGATAATGCTCCTCAAGACGAAAGAAACAATGTAGAGAGTGAAAGTAGAGGTAGTACAGTTGAAGAAGAAAAGATTCCTTCAAGGCAAGAATAAGAAAAGCTTCCTCCAAGGAAAAAAAGAAAGCCATATTACTTATATGGTTATGTAACAGACCTAGAAAGTGAAGAAGACGATAAATTTCAAAACCTAACTATGTTTTAAAATGGCAATGATCCCATCACTTATGATGAAGCAGTCAAACATGAGAAGTGGAGAAAGGAAATGGATAAAGAGATTCATTCAATTAAGAAAAATGACATGTGGAAATCAGTCAACTTACCACCCAGGATTTAAGAGGATTGGTGTTAAGTGAGTCTTCAAGACAAAGTGAAATGAAAAAAGGAGAAGTGGAGAGGCAAAAGGCAAGACTTGTGGCCAAATATTACTCACAAAAATATGGTATATATTATAATGAAGTATTTTCTCTTGTGGCAATATGGGATACTATTAGGCGTGTTCTAGCTCTTGTAGCCTGCAAGAATGGTCAAGTGTACCAACTTGATGTCAAAAGTGCTTTTTTTCATGGTGAGTTGCTTGAAGAAGTCTATGTCGATCAACCCTTAGGCTAGAAGAATGGAGGAAGATAAAAGGTCTACAAGTTAAGGAATGCTCTTTATGGCCTTAAGCAGACACTAAGAGACCAATACAAAAAAGTTGAAGCCTACTTCAGCCAAGAAAATTTTGAGAAGTTCCCTCATGAGCATACCTTGTTTATGAAGCATAATTGAGGCACCATCTCGATTGTCGATTTGTATGTAGATGAATTGATTTATACTGGAAAAAGGATGAGATGTATGAAGGCTTCAAGGAATAAATAAAGAAGAAATTTTCCATGTCATATTTGGGTAAGATGAGGTATTAACTAGGAGTGGAGGTAAAGCATGAAAATGCATGGATTTTCATAGATCAACAGAAGTATGCCAAAGAGATCCTTACAAAATTTTGCATAAATCAATATAATAAGGTGTGTAATTCTATTGTTTCAGGGTATAGACTAATAAAGGGTGAGCAAGGCAAGCTTGTTAATGCATGAAATTATAAGCAAATAGTAGGATGCTTGATGTACATGGGTTTCATCTGGCTGCAAAAAGAAAAGTGATAAGCTTGTGCTCTTAGGGTGGTCAGATTCAGATTATGCAGAAGATAGTAATGACAAGAAAAGCACTTCAGGCTATGTGTTCATTCTTGGTTCAAGCTCAACCTCATTGTCTTCAAAGAAAAAACCCATAATTACTTTCTCTATCACTAAAGACGGGTTTGTAGTAACAACCTTATGTGCTTGTCACGTGGCTTAGAAACACCATTCACCACCTTGGACAAACTCAGGAACATGGCACAATTATAATGTGTAACAACATCTCTACAATTAATTTGTCAAAGAATTCAATCATGCATGAAAGATGTAAACACATAGATGTTCAGTTTCACTTCCTAAGAGACCTAACTAAAGATGGAATAATTGAGATATGACGTTGCAGGTTCGAGGATCAATTTGCAGATGTGTTAACAAAGTCTTTGAAACTAGAATCATTTTGCACCATAAGGACAAGGCTTGGAGTTTGTGACCTTGAAAGCAATTATATAGTTAGCTAGCTTTAATCTGTTTTTCTGTATTCTCATATTAGGGGAGTGTGTGTTAGGGAGATTTTAGAGAGTCCTTACATTGGTTGGTAACTAACTTTGTGTTAGTTAGAAGTTAGTTGTCCATCTAATGGTAGTTACTTGTTTTGCCGGTAACAAATCACTCTTGTATATAAGAACTCTTAATTAGCAATAATAATTAGAGTTTTTCCTTTGTACTAACTACAAGAACAAAATTGCATCCACATCTTTGAGAGTATCATAGCTTTGACGCAACCACTTTTGAGAAAAATCATAACTCTGATACCATCACATATAAGACCAAACATCCTAAGAACTTCATCACTTGAATGGAATTCAAGATTTGTCTAAAATAAATTCCTTTTCTAACTTATTTTTTTAATTTAATTTTTTCCTAAAAACAGTTTTATCAAAAAGCGATGTAAAACATTAGTATCATAGACATTGCTTTTACAAAACTTTGTTTGTTTTTTACACCAACTTTGAGAGATAAAGGTTGTTAAAGAGGAAATATGAATTTTTCATTTTGGTGCCATTAGGACTTATTGTAATTTCATAATCTAAATACTATGATTATGAATTTGGTCACACCGCCTATATCATAATAATATACAATTTTAGTTCTAGATCAACCTCCATATTTACAAGTGTAATATATGATGACGGTTATGAAATAATGATATTATTTTGAACATATTTTTTTCATTTCGGAAACTCTATTATGTATTTGGATATTATTTTTTAATACCCTTTTGAATTTGGATAAATTATTATTGTAAAATTAAAACTCTTACACATGATTTAGCAATCAGTAGCCATTACAATAAAAAATAGATTTTTTCTAAAGATGCATGAATTATTTTTCCAACCAAATCCATAGTCATTCCATGTAAAGGCCAGTGTTTAATTAACTATGGGTAATCCTATAGTTCTTTAATCCAATTATGAATCACTTGTACACACTTTGAATTTATGAACTTTCACTCCTAGTTAATAATTCCAAATCCAAAACCCCTTTTGAGTTTTAGGTCCATCAAACAATATGACTCATGGTTTAATGGTGACAACAAAATGAATCACGACTACTGGATTTTGAGCTTTCTTGATATCGGTATAAAATTGATACTTGAAAAAAAAATCAAATATGTTTTAAACTTTTTTCAATTTGGTACAGAAGAAATTTAACAGAGTAGATCCTTCCATCTTCAAATAACACATCAAACTTTTAAGATTCCTAAAGAAAATAATGCAAACTTTGCTCTAAATGGCATATTCAATTTTACAAGATAAACTATACCTTAAAAACGGAAAAGGATTCCCTTCAATATTGATTTTGTTGGAAATCCATCAAAATTTATGGAGAATTTCAATTAATCTTGATGAACAAGATTTTTATCACTCACAATAATAATGAAAAGAGAAAAATAGTGGAGAAAGAAAGTAAAGAACGATGAAGGAGATGAGTAATAAAGTTCTGCAGAGTTTCTCTCTGCCCACAAACTGTGGAAAACTTCTTATTCACTTTGCAACTGCAAAATACTGTGAATTACAATGTTATGAATACTCTATTCACTTCATTACAAGAATAAGGATTACTCCCTCTATTTATAGATTTAGGTTCACTTGGACCTCAAGTCAAAACTCAAAACTATAAAAGTCCAGAATAACTAACACAACTAAAATAGGCCTAAGTCAAAATCCTGTGTGAAGCAACATGCTTTGACACTTTGACACACTAACACAACTCAACACACTAGGTGGTTCGACACTTCCTTGCTCTGTCCAACAATCTGCTTCGACACAAGGAATTACAATTCAACACACCACCTAATTTATTGTGTCTAAGCTATCTACATTCATCATACCTCTTAGTCTTCTGAACACTTTGACATACACTTCCTTCGTCATGATGTCTGCAATCTGATTCTCAGTTCTGTAGTGTTCCATGTTCATCTTCCCATCTGCTACCTGCTCTCGAAGATAATGGAAACTCATTTCGATGTGCTTGCTTCGACCATGTGCTATCAGATTCTGCGTCAGATTGATAGCTGACATGTTGTCGATCTTCATGGTAACTGCTCCATGACTCTTCGTTGTTATCTCTTCGACCAGATTCACCATCCACGTTGTTTGACATGCACAAAGACAAACAGTTATGCATTTTGCTTCGCACGATGATAATTCCATTATTGGCTCTTTTCTCGAACTCCATGCAAGTGGTGCACCACCTAGAATAAACACATAGCCAGCTGTGGATTTTCGATCCTCGGTGTCACTACACCAACTTGAGTCGGTGTATCCCAATAGTTTGCATTTTTTCCTTCATCAACTGCAGGAAATAAAATGCCATAGTCGAGAGTTTCTTTTAGATACCTTAGTATCCTCTTCGCCGCTGCTAGATGTGATACTTTTGGCTTCTGCATGAACCTACTCACCATATCTACATTATATGCTAAGTCAGGCCTTGTATGACAAATTTATCTAAGTGACCCAATATATTGAGTTGGGTCAACATCATCTTCATCTGAATCTTTCAACAGTTGTAATCTGGGCTCAGTTGGAGTCGAAGTTAGGTTGCAATCTTGCATCTCAAATCTTTTGAGTATTTCTCCTGCATACATTCTTTGATGCATCATCAAACCTCTACCACTCTTATAGAATTCGATGCCAAGGAAATATTAAATGTCACCCGGATCTGACATTTCGAATTCCTTGTTGATATCACCTTTGAAGTCTTCGATCTCCTTCTTGCAGCTACTTGTTATCAACATGTCATCGACATAGAGACATAGTATAAGCAATTCACTCTTGCTTCTTCTTACATATACTTCATGTTTAGATTTGCACTTCATAAATTCCTTATCCCTTAGAAAGCCATATATTTTCTTGTTCCAAGCTCTTGGAGCTTGTTTAAGTCCACGGGGCTTTATGCAGCCTGTGCACATTTCTTTCTTCACCTTGTTTCATAAACCCAACTGGTTATGCAACATAAACTTCTTCTTTTAAGGGGTCATTTAGGAATGCACATTTTACATCCATCTGACACAGATTCCAGTTGTTCATGTTTGTTAGACCAATAACCAACCTAATTGTTTCGGTCCTAGCAACAGGTGAAAAACTTCATTGAAGTTGATTCCTTCTTTCTGAAGAAATCCTTTCGCCATAAGTCCCACCTTGTGTCGAGTCACTTCTCCTCTGGGATTCAACTTCACCTTGTATACCCACTTTACATTGATTTCCTTCTTGTCTTGGGGAAATTCGACAAGTGACCAAGTGTTGTTGACTTCGATTGACTTCAGCTCTTCGTTCATTGCTTTCAGCCATTTCGAATCTTTCAATGCCTCAACTGCATTGATTGGTTTAACATCTGCGTAGAAAGCATAATGTACCAGCTCACCTTCTTCATTGACCACATCATCTGATGTACTCACACATTCTTGCAACCTTGCAGACATGTATCTTGTTCTTTGAGGTCTGCTTGGGCCTGCTTCACCTCTGACTTCTTCCTGTCGAACTTCTCTTTCGACTTCACTAGCTGGTTCATCGTAAAAGATTCTTACTGAATCTTTCTTGACATTCTTAGTCCAATCCCACTCCTTAAGCTCATTTATGATCACATCCCTGCTGATCACCACTTGCTTATTCAATGGGTCGAACAACTTGTATCCTACAATCGAATGATATCCTATTAGGATCATCTGATTCGACTTGTCATCAAGTTTTCTTCTCAACTGATCTGGCACATGTCTATGTGCTATAGATCCAAACACCCTCAGATAACTCAAGCTAGGCTTGACACCGGACCAACATTCGTCTGGCATGATTCCTTTTAGCTTCTTCGTCGGACATCTGTTCAGGATATATGTCACAGTCGACACAGTTTCTCCCCATAATTCTTTAGGTAGATGCTTGCCTTTCAACATACTTCTAACCATATTCATGATGGTTCTATTCTTCCTTTCTGTGACTCCATTCTGTTGTGGAGTGTAGGATGACACCACCTCATGCACAATCCCTTCTTTAACACATAATGCATCGAAGTCTTTCGGCACATATTCTCCACCACCACCAGTCCTCAAAATCTTGATCTTTAGACCATAGATTTAAACTTGGCAAATACCTCAATCACTTCACTTTTCTTCTTGATCAGGTAAGACCACAGTTTTCGACTGAAATCATCTATGAATGTAACAAAGTATTTATTACCTCCAATTGAATCTACCTGGAGAGGACCACATACATCAGAGTATATGACTTCAAGATTTTCCTTCGACCTGCTTTCTGCATCCTTACTGAAGTTGTTCTTGCGATGCTTTACTTGCACACATTTTCCACACACTTTGTTTGGGATGTCGATTTCTGGTAATCCTGAAACCATATTTCTTCTCTTCAAATCTCTGATGTCTTTGAAATTGAGATGTCCAGGTCTATAATGCCATATCCATTCATCTATGTTGGCTACTGTTGCAAGGAACTTATGCTCCATCACATTTAGTTCAATCTTGAAGGTTCTATTCTGAGACATTGGAGCCTTTATGATCAACCTTCCATTTAAGTCGAGAACTCTCATCATCTTGTATTTGATCGACACCTTGTATTTCTTTTCGACTAACTGTCATATGCTAAGAAAAATGCTCTTCATGTCTGGTATGCACAACACAATTGAAATTACTGACCTTTTGCCATCTTTCCGCGTAATCAGAATATCACCAACACCTTCAGCTGCTAGAGTGTTGTCATTTGCAAATTTCACCATGTTCTTTATTGAGGGCTTTATGTCGGCAAACCAATCTTTCCTTCCATACATGTGTGATGAGCATCCTAAGTCCAAGTACCATTGTTCCTTGAATCTATCTTCATTTCTTGTTGTAACCATCAGCAACGTCTCTTCTTCTTCATGGTTCGCCAGTTTTGCATAAGTTTCTTGATTCTTCTGCTTTTCTGGACAATCACTAGAATAGTGACCATACTTCTAACAATTATAACACTGAATGTGACTCTTGTTTGACTTTTGACCACCACCTCTTCATCTACCTGTAGCACCACCTCTTTGGTTGCCTTGATTTCAGGGTTTTCTTTGATTCGATCAGTTTCCTTCTTGCTGATTTTGAGCAGTCGAATTGTTGTAGCCTCCTCTGTCTTTATTGTCATTCCAACTTCCTTTGTCTTTTCTTTCTTTTGTTGATTGAGCCTGCAAAGCCATATCACTTTTTGACTTTCCTGCAGCTATTTTAGTCATTCTTTGTTCATGAGATTCAAGTGTCCCTTGAAGCTCTTCCTTTGTTAGTTTTGACAAATCCTTAGACTCTTCTATGGCTACTACCACGTGGTCGAACTTTGGAGCCAACGACCTCAAGATCTTTCCAACAACAGATCTTGATGTCAACACTTCTCCACATACCTTGATTTGATTCACTAGTTTCGTAACCTTGGTGAAGAAATCAGTTATGCCTTCATTGTCTTCCATCTGAAGCAATTCATACGTCCTTTTATGAGTTTGTAACCTCACCTCTTTCACCTTCTCTGCGCCTCCAAACGACTTCTCCATAATATCTCATGTTTCTTTCGATGACTCTGCATCACTAACCTTTTCAAAGTTATCTGCATCAACACGTTGATGGATTATAAAGAGAGTTTTATAATCTTTCTTCTTCAATTCTTTATGTGCAACATTATCTTGATCTGTCGTGTCTTCTGCAAGCATTGTTACTCCTTCCTTCACAAGATCCCAAAGATCTTGATAATAGAACACAACTTTTATCTGCTTGCACCAATTCTCATAATTGTTGTTCTTGAGAATCTGAAGATTTGCTGAAAAATGTCTGTTTGGATTATTCGTTGCCATAGTAATTTTCTTCCCACGAATCGTTACAACTAGGAGCTCTTGATGCCAGATGTTGGAAATCGACCACAACCTATGGAGAATTTCAATCAATCTTGATGAATAAGATTGTTATCACCCATACAATAACAATGAAAAGAGAAGAACAATGGAGAAAGAAAGAAAGTAAAGAACGATGAAGGAGAATAGTAATAAAATTCTTCAGAGTTTCTCTCTGCCCACAAACTGTGGAAAATTTCTCATTCACTTTGTAACTGCAAAATACTGTGAATTACAATGTTATGAATGCTATATTCACTTTATTACAAGAATAAGGGAAACCATTTATTTATAGATTTATGTTAACTTGGACCTCAAGGCAAAACACAAAACTATAAAAGCTCAAAATAGCTAACACTACTAAAATAGGCTTAAATCAAAATCTTATGTGAAGCAACATACTTCGACACTTCGATACACTAACACAACTCAACACACTAGGTGGTTCGATACTTCCTTGCTTTGTCGAACAACCTACTTCAACACAAAAAATTATAATTCAACCGATTTCACAAAAAGAAGAGAAAATTAATCAACATCCTTCAAACTTAAAATCGGAAGTTAACCTTTAATATTTTTTAACTAATAAATTAATCTTTAATATAAAAAGACCATTCATAAAACAATATATAAAAAGACAGCTAAATCAATCATGCCCATTTGATGGCATATAGCTTCTAGAATCTAATATTTTACAACAAATGATAATTAATTAATTAGTTATGCATTTTCATGAAGTTAATGAAATCCACGTCACACTCTAACAAACAAAGGAAATCAAGCAGAAGTAAAAACAAAAGAGTCTATATATATCATCATGGCCTTCGTCTAATAAAATATGTATTTATATAACTATAGATTTGAATAATATGTAATTGTACTAGTTTAAGTCCGTCATATTAGATGGGTGGTGTAAATTAAATAATTCGGTTGGTTTAGTTAAATGAATATAAACGGTTAATTTGAAGATTTAATTTTTGACAATAATATTTAGAATTTTTTATATAAATATCCTTGTTTTTCAAAAAAAATCCAAAATATTCAATGGTTTCAAAAAAAAAATCAATCTACCCCACTTTGAAGAGGATTCGCCAGATGAATTAGCGCCTGCTCTTAAATTCAGAGAGAATACGTCATTTGGATTGGCTAGTGCTCTTTGTGTTGCCAATTCAATTGACGCCTATGTGTTAAGCTTTAAAGGAGACGCCAATTGGTCTGGTGTTGAATGTAATTTTGAGTGTCGGGTTTTTGTTATCGTCTCCACAGGGATTATGAGATATCACCGCCTTTCGACAGTTGTTTTAATCTTAGCTTAAGGTAACAATGGGGTTTTGGTGTTTTTCACGGTATCTTGCATAAAAGTGTAATAAAATGCGGTAAAAGTTTTGGTTTGAATATTTGAGAAATATTGCCAAAGTTTAGGGTTCGACGATCACTTTGCATGTATATGTTCGATCAACAAAACTTATAAACTCCTTTAGATGATAAACTATTTCACAAAGTCCTCCCAATGTGTTTATCTCTAACACACATTGTGAGTTTTCCCATTTTGATCCATTGTTTATCTCTAACACAATCTATCAAAATGACAACTTTTTGGTTCAACCTTATGGTGAACAAAATCATTCATTACTATCTCTAGCTAACAAACAAGATTGGATGAAAACCTAGGTTAAGAGTTGGTAAACATCTCTCGATCATAAACCAACACAAAGAGTTTTCAATAAGAACAAAGTTTTCACCATATATTCACCATTAAAGAGTTTACAAATGGAGATCCTTACATTTACACACAAAGCTAATGACCATCTACATCTAACCTTGACAAAATGGAGGACTTAGCTACTCATTTTCATGGTAGCTTGGTCAACAAGTTTCGGAAGAAGGTTGATCAACATCCGAGTTGAATAATCGAGATTGGATGGGAATCCACCTTCTTTTTGTGAAAGATGGTTAAGAGATGAAGAGAAATGATTTCTAGGTCACAAAAGATCTCTAGAGCAAAAGCTGGAAAATATCTAAAAAGGTACAAAAATATGGAAGGTAAGGTATGGCTCCAAAAAGTAGCCCTTGCTACTTATAGAGATGCTTCTGGGTTGTCATGCTCGCGAGGCGAGCAGAATGGCTCGCCTAGCGAGCCCCTAAATGAGGCACCTGAGGCACCTGCGCCCAAAGAAATAGCCTTTGCCAGACTGACATGTTCGCTAGGCGAACAAATCCTTCGCCTAGCGAAGCCCACGCTTCAACCTTCGCTCCAGCGAGGTTGAGAGGTTTTGCTACTGGAATGCTCGCTGGGAGCTCGCTAATGGCTCGCCTAGCGAGTGAGTGCTGGCTGCGCTTTTCACCAAGTCTGGACGTGTTCGCTGCCCACCTCGCCAGCAGCTCGCCTAGCGAGTGTGGTGATATTTGCCACTGTAAAATACTGGAGCTTTTCGCTGGACGCTCGCCTAGCGAGTCCTTCGCCACAGCCCTCGCCTGGCGAGCAAGCTGATGAATGCTTGTTTTATTTGATCCCTTTGCCAAATTTCTTGTGTCTTCATTTTCTATTATTTCATGCCTACTTCCTGCACAATAACACACAAATAAAAGGTACCAAGATCGTTTATCATTGTATTGCATTTCATCTAAAACAAGGGTGGTTTCGAACACTTTAGCAAGGAAATGTCATGAAAGATACCCATATTTGATAGCTCAAATAAGCACTTTTGGGTATCTAACAACTCTCCCCAACTAGATTCTTGCTTGTCCTCAAGCAAAGTATGCCTCTTGAAGGACAAGAGGATTTGCTTTATGTAGGTGTTTAATTGGCTGCATTATATGGTAAAACACTAGATGGTTACTAATGTCTTGACTGATGTCATGACATGTATGTGTGACTACATTGTAGTTACTGCAGGACTAGCTAACACAGGATTTATTGAATGTCAAACTGGATGATGTGACATTCATACCTGTCAACAAATACTAAGGAATAGAACAGCAGGTGTTCTGTTAGAACTTAGTATTTATTTTCAGTCTGGTTATCAAGGAAAGACCAGACCTGGCATGAGGCCTACTGACTGAATGTCAAACTGGATGTTATGACATTCATTGACAGCAGCTACTGAACATTAGACAGAGTGGTGTTCTGCTATACTTCAGCATGTAACTTAGTTTGTTATTCAAGAGAATAACAGAACTAACTGAAGGCCAAATGTGTAAATGTTAAGTTGGACACTTTGACATTTATTAATGTAAGCTGTTACTGTAGTATGGTCTTTTTGATCATGTACAGGTCAGCAAAATTGTACAGTCTGTTTTCTAGAAAAACAGACTCAGCATATGGACCTTGATGTCAAGCTGAATGTCGTGACATTCATGCCTGACAGCATATGCTATATTGTAGGTTGTTCAGTTTTCTGTTTTAGCTTTTTCTCAGGCTATTCTTCAGGGATTCAACAACTGAGAGAAAATCCAGGAAATCAACAACCAAGCTACATTCAATGAACCTAACAAATAGCCTATTTGTTAGTAACCTAAATGTTGAATTTATGGGAACTCTTGTGACCTTAAATTCAGGAGAATACAGGTGCAAAAGCCCAGGGTACTGCAATATAAAAGGAAGGCGTTCCTTCATTCAGTTTCGGGGATTTTGAGGCGTGAAGATTTTGTGTGTCCACCATACTTCACTGCTGTATTTTTGTGAGTCTTGTATTAGACGTATCTTGTAAGCCAAGCCATTATCAAGTAGATGATAGATGTGGCATAGGGTGTTCATTGAGTTGTAAGTGTTGTGTCGCTCAACGCTTTTAAGCGTGAGTGCTGTGTATCTTGATTAAAGCTGTGAAGCACAATCAAGAGTTGTTTGAAGTGTGACTTCAACTTGTCTTTAATATTGTTTAAAGATAGTAATCACTAAAGTGATTGAGGGGGAGTGAGTAGGAACTCTGATCTTAGGTTAAGATTGAAATTACATTGGGTAGGGATTAAGTGATAAGTTGTAAACGGGTGAGTTTAGCTTTGAATTGATACTACTAATAGTGGATTTCCTCCCTGGCTTGGTAGCCCCCAGATGTAGGTCATGTTGGACTGAACTGGGTAAACAATTACTTGTGTTATTTACTGCACTTACTGTTAAGTTCTGCATAATTCCTGTCTGTGCAGAATTGGATGTCATAACAATCCGTGTGACATCCAAAGTCTGATAACTAGAATTTCAATTGGCATCAGAGCAGGCACCCTGCCTGTGAATTTCTGGGTGAGATCTAGGGAAGTTACTTTCTAGTACCACGGACAAGGATTTAGGACACTCAAACAGACCACCCATGTTGGATGGCTCTAATTATGATGACTGGAAGCCTCGTATGATAGCCTTCTTAAGGTCTCTAGACAGCAAAGTCTGGAGAGCTGTCAACAAAGGATGGGAACATCCAATGAGGACAGGTGAAGATGGAGTCAGTGTGCAGATTCCTGAAGAAGAGTGGGACAAGGAGCAAGGGGCATTAGCTCTTGGAAATTCCAAGGCCTTGAATGCATTGTTCAATGGAATCAGCAAGAACATCTTCAGGCTGGTACACCACTGTGAACTAGCTAAGGAAGTTTGGGATACCCTCAAGGCAACTCATGAAGGTACTTCCAAGGTGAAGATGTCCAAACTTCAGATGCTGACCACGAAGTTTGAAAATCTGAGGATGAAAGAGGATGAGACTATTCATGACTTTCACATGAATATTCTTGAAATTGCAAACACCTCTGGTGGACTAGGTGAGAAAATGGCTGAAGAGAAACTTGTAAGAAAGATTCTCAGGTCCTTGCCTAAGAGATTTGCTATGAAGGTCACAGCCATAGAGGAGGCGCAGGACATCTGCAACATGAAGGTGGATGAGCTCATTGGTTCCCTCCAAACCTTTGAAATGGGCTTGGGTGAGTATGCTGAGAAGAAGAACAAAAGCATAGCTTTTGTATCTAATGCTGAAGAGGAGTCAGAAGCAGGATATACTGGAGGTGATGAAAGTATATCAGAAGCCTTAGCCATGCTTGGGAGACAGTTCAACAAGTTCGTGAAGAAGATTGATCAAAGAGGTAGACCCAATGTCAAGAACATCCCGTCTGACATTAAGAAAAGATCAACTTCTGATGAGAAGTTCAATCACGGCAAGGGAATCCAGTGTCATGGTTGTGAAGGGTATGGACACGTCAGAGCTGAATGCCCTACTTACCTCAAATTGCAAAATAAGGGGTTAGCTATCACATGGTCTGAAGGAGACTCTGAAAGTGAATCTGAAGGAGAATCTGCCAAACATGTGACTGCACTAACCAGTGTTTGTGCCTCTGAAGATGACTCAAGTGCAGATGAACTGACCTTTGATGAACTTGCTGCAGCCTATAAGAAGCTGTGTTCCACCAGTGCAGAAGTGCGTGCACAAGGAGAAAAGCAAAAGAAACTCATCAAGGAACTGGAAGATGAGAGACAGAAGCAACTGTCTGTCATAGAGGGTCTAAATGGTGAGATAACCCTGCTGACCTCCAAGCTGAATCAGATGACTAAATCCATCAGAATAATGAATAAGGGAACTGACACCTTGGAAGAGATCCTAAAGGTGGGACAGCAGTCTGAAACCAAATCTGGCCTTGGATTTGGGAAAAGATCCTCAACTGAACACAAACGCCCAAAGGCTAAAGTTCAGAAGTTCAAGCGGAAGTCAAAGCCAATGTCTCAACATCGAGGAACTAGGATGAATGATCATCAGAAGAGGAAATACCAGGAGTGGAGGTGTCACCACTGTGGTAGGCTTGGTCATATAAAAGCCTTCTGCTACTGGATTCATGGTTTCCCTAACCAAGCCTTGCATGTCAGGCCTAAGCATAAAACACATAAGCGCTATGTTCCCATTAAGAAGCAACAATGGTATGCTAGGATAGCTCACACTGCTCTAAGGGCTTCTACCAGAGAAGACTGGTACTTTGACAGTGGATGCTCAAGACATATGACTGGTATGGAAAATCTACTGGTAGATATTCAACCTCACACTACCAGCTATGTGACCTTTGGTGATGGTGCCAAAGGAAAAATAAAAGGTGTGGGCAAACTGGACTATTCTGGAGTGCCAAAACTGAATAATGTGCTGTTAGTAAGGGGACTAACTGCAAACCTCATCAGCATAAGTCAGCTGTGTGATCAAGGGTTTCATGTTCAGTTTACTAAGGAGCTATGCATTGTGACAAATGGTGACAATCAGGAAGTTATGAGAGGAACCAGGTCCAAAGATAACTGCTACCTGTGGGAACCTGAAGTCTCTAACTTCTCCACAACATGCTCCTCAGCCAAGGAAGAACAGGGTGTGAAGCTGTGGCATAGACGTCTTGGACATCTCCACTTACGGGGAATGAAGAAGATTATATCCAAGGAAGCAGTCAGAGGAATTCCAAAGCTTCTGATTGATGAAGGAAGAGTCTGTGGATAATGCCAGGTGGGCAAGCAAACCAAGATGTCACATCCGAAGCTGGGACATCCCACAACCTCCAGAGTTCTGGAACTGTTGCACATGGACCTAATGGGACCTATGCAGGTTGAAAGTCTTGGTGGGAAGAAATATGCATACGTGGTGGTGGATGACCATTCCAGATACACGTGGATAAGCTTCATCAGAGAGAAGTCAGATACATTTGATGTCTTCAAAGACCTGTGCATAAGACTTCAAAGGGAAAAGGACAGTTGTGTGGTCCGAATTAGAAGTGATCATGGTACGGAGTTCAATAATTCCAAGTTTGATGAGTTTTGCTCGTCTGAAGGAATAAGTCATGAGTTCTCCTCCCCTATAACTCCTCAGCAGAATGGAATAGTTGAAAGAAAAAATAGAACTATTCAAGAATCTGCCAGAGCAATGATTCATGCAAAGAAGCTCCCCATGCACTTCTGGGCTGAAGCAATGAATACCGCATGCTATGTTCACAACAGAGTCACCTTGAGAAAAGGAACCTCCTCCACTCTATATGAAATATGGAAAGGCAGAAAACCCACTGTGAAGTACTTTCATATCTTTGGAAGTAAATGCTACATTCTCACAGATCGTGAACAGAGAAGGAAGCTAGATCCCAAAAGTGATGAAGGTATATTTCTGGGATACTCCACTAACAGCAGAGCCTACAGAGTGTTCAACTACAGGACCAATGTCCTGATGGAATCCATAAATGTCATTGTGGACGATAAAGAGGAAGGAACCGATGTCATGGAGGATGTTGAAACATTCCTTGACAGTTCAACTGACAGTCCAGTCAAGTCTGAAGAAGTACAGGAACCTCCTCCTGAATGTGAAGTAGATGCAACCACCAAAGTGCCATCTATCAGAATTCAGAAAGACCACCCTAAGGATCTTATCATAGGGGATCCCACCAGTGGTGTAACTACCAGGTCAAGAGGAATAAACTCAAATTCCTGCTTTGTATCCAAGGTTGAACCAAAGAATGTGAAAGAAGCCATGACTGATGAATACTGGATCACTGCCATGCAAGAGGAACTTGAGCAGTTCAAAAGGAATGAAGTCTGGGAGCTAGTTCCAAGACCTGAAGGGACCAACATCATTGGTACCAAGTGGATCTACAAAAACAAATCTGATGAGAAAGGAGTAATTACTAGGAATAAAGCAAGACTAGTAGCTCAAGGATACACTCAAGTTGAAGGGGTAGATTTTGATGAGACATTTGCTCCTGTGGCTAGGCTTGAGTCCATCATATTGCTGTTGGGGGTAGCATGCATCCTGAAGTTTAAGCTATTCCAAATGGATGTGAAGAGTGCATTCTTGAATGGCTACCTGAATGAAGAAGTCTATGTGGAACAACCTAAAGGGTTCTGTGATCCTAACCAACCTGAGCATGTATACAAGTTGAGGAAAGCCTTGTATGGGTTGACACAAGCACCTAGAGCATGGTATGAAAGGTTAACCGAATTTCTGACCTCAAATGGATACAGAAAGGGTGGCATAGATAAAACCTTGTTTGTGAAGGATGAAGAAGGCAAAATCATGATAGCTCAAATCTATGTTGATGATATAGTCTTTGGTGGAATGTCAGAACAAATGGTTCAAAAATTTGTTCACCAGATGCAGTCTGAGTTTGAAATGAGTCTAGTGGGAGAACTGACCTATTTCCTTGGAATGCAAGTAAACCAAATGGAGGACTCTATGTTTCTCTCCCAAAGCAAGTATGCCAAGAACATAGTTAAGAAGTTTGGTATGGATAATGCTAAGCACAAGAGGACTCCTGCTCCCACTCATCTGAAGTTAACCAAAGATGATGGAGGGCCTAGTGTTGATCAATGCCTGTATAGAAGCATGATAGGCAGTCTGCTGTACCTAACTGCAAGTAGACCTGACATTTCTTATGCAGTTGGAGTGTGTGCCAGATATCAAGCAGAGCCTAAGGTGAGCCACTTGAATCAAGTCAAACGGATTCTCAAGTACATCAATGGGACCTGTGACTATGGGATGCTGTATTCACATGGGTCTGAGCCTGTCCTATCTGGGTACTGTGATGCTGACTGGGCTGGGAGTGCTGATGACAGAAAAAGCACATCAGGTGGATGCTTCTTCTTAGGAGACAACCTCATATCTTGGTTCAGCAAGAAGCAGAATTGTGTTTCTCTGTCCACTGCAGAGGCTGAATACATAGCTGCTGGAAGCAGTTGTTCCCAACTGGTTTGGATGAAACAGATGCTCACTGAGTACAATGTCACTCAAAATGTCATGACATTGTTCTGTGATAATCTCAGTGCCATCAATATCTCCAAGAATCCCATCCAACACAGCAGGACCAAACATATTGACATTAGGCACCACTTCATCAGAGATCTGGTGGAAGACAAGGTGATCACTTTGGAACATGTAGCCACGGATCTTCAACTGGCTGACATATTTACAAAGGCTCTGGATGCTACTCAGTTTGAAAACTTAAGGAGCAAACTAGGAATATGTCTCTCTGAGACCTTATAGCAACCACTGATGGTTGGGATGAATTGTTTAATATCTCTGCCTACTAAACAATTTGTACTAGGCTATGATTGGTCAACAGATCATAGCTATGCTACTTGCAACAAGGGTGGATACAAGAGGGTAAGGAGACACCCTCCTGTGAGAAGGCCAATGTACCTGCAGGAGTTCAAGGATGTTGTTCATGCAGGAGTGGTTCTGGATGTCAGAAACAAAATCATGGCTTCTGATATGGTGGTACCTACTGTAAAGCAAAAGTGGGTGATTACTTGATCAAAGTTGTGAAGCAAGACCAAGTGGATGGTAACTTGGTTGAAACTGTGAAGTAAAACCAAGTCTGTAACTCTGTCGTTATTCTCTGGTTATGTTGTGGGCTTTGGCAACATTTTTGACAAAAAGGGGGAGTAACCCCTGACAAACAGAGTGGGTCTCTACAACAGACTCTCATGACGACAGATTCCTCCCCTGCAGCGATTGTGTGTTGAAGTTTAGATTTAACTTCTGTATGTGTGTGCTGCTGTGTGAAGTCTTTTTTAACTTCCACATGTGTGAGTGTGCTGCCACTCTGAGTGTATTAGCTAGTATTAATTCCTGCTAGGTGTGTGATTCCGCTGCCATGAACTCTGTTATGGGGATCAAAGTGTTTTAGCCAAAAATTTGCCAAAGGGGGAGTTTGTAGGTGTTTAATTGGCTGCATTATATGGTAAAACACTAGATGGTTACTAATGTCTTGACTGATGTCATGACATGTATGTGTGACTACATTGTAGTTACTGCAGGACTAGCTAACACAGGATTTATTGAATGTCAAACTGGATGCTGTGACATTCATACCTGTCAACAAATACTAAGGAATAGAACAACAGGTGTTCTGTTAGAACTTAGTATTTATTTTCAGTCTGGTTATCAAGGAAAGACCAGACCTGGCATGAGGCCTACTGACTGAATGTCAAACTGGATGTTATGACATTCATTGACAGCAGCTACTGAACATTAGACAGAGTGGTGTTCTGCTATACTTCAGCATGTAACTTAGTTTGTTATTCAAGAGAATAACAGAACTAACTGAAGGCCAAATGTGTAAATGTTAAGTTGGACACTTTGACATTTATTAATGTAAGTTGTTACTGTAGTATGGTCTTTTGATCATGTACAGGTCAGCAAAATTGTACAGTCTGTTTTCTGGAAAAACAGACTCAGCATATGGACCTTGATGTCAAGCTGAATGTCGTGACATTCATGCCTGACAGCATATGCTATATTGTAGGTTGTTCAGTTTTCTATTTCAGCTTTTTCTCAGGCTATTCTTCAGGGATTCAACAACTGAGAGAAAATCCAGGAAATCAACAACCAAGCTACATTCAATGAACCTAACAAATAGCCTATTTGTTAGTAACCTAAATGTTGAATTTATGGGAACTCGTGTGACCTTAAATTCAGGAGAATACAGGTGCAAAAGCCCAGGGTACTGCAATATAAAAGGAAGGCGTTCCTTCATTCAGTTTCGGGGATTTTGAGGCGTGAAGATTTTGTGTGTCCACCATACTTCACTGCTGTATTTTTGTGAGTCTTGTATTAGACGTATCTTATAAGCCAAGCCATTATCAAGTAGATGATAGATGTGGCATAGGGTGTTCATTGAGTTGTAAGTGTTGTGTCGCTCAAAGCTTTTAAGCGTGAGTGCTGTGTATCTTGATTAAAGCTGTGAAGCACAATCAAGAGTTGTTTGAAGTGTGACTTCAACTTGTCTTTAATATTGTTTAAAGATAGTAATCACTAAAGTGATTGAGGGGGAGTGAGTAGGAACTCTGATCTTAGGTTAAGATTGAAATTGCATTGGGTAGGGATTAAGTGATAAGTTGTAAATGGGTGAGTTTAGCTTTGAATTGATACTACTAATAGTGGATTTCCTCCCTGGCTTGGTAGCCCCCAGATGTAGGTCATGTTGGACTGAACTGGGTAAACAATTACTTGTGTTATTTACTGCACTTACTGTTAAGTTCTGCATAATTCCTGTCTGTGCAGAATTGGATGTCATAACAATCCGTGTGACATCCAAAGTCTGATAACTAGAATTTCACTTTAAGAGAAAGGTTTCTTCGAAGTTGGATAAAACGGCTCAAACACAAGCGAATCAGCAGATACAAATTTCCAATGGTTCGAATAAAATAATACACAAGAACTAAGACTTAGTAGCAATGCGAAATATGTATCTATCTACAACAATATTATCTTGAATGAATCACCCTATCTCTCCTCTTCGAATAGGGATTGAAGAAATTACACGTTTTCAACCGCGGGAATAATCTCACTCTCTAACAAACAATGAAGAAATAAATTCAATTCATACAGTGTCTAACAATTATAAATGGTAATGTGGAAGCACGAAGATCACTAAGGGCTTTTCGGTTAAAGCTTGGTTAAGTTAACAAACAAGGGTCATTTCTAAGGCCATTGAAAACGAAATTGCCGACGCAAAAGAGACATTCATTATACATTATTCACACATCTCAACTTCGTTCCATTTATTTCTCATTTGAAACCTTCACAACTCTTATTTCACAACTCAATTTTTTTTTCCACTATTTTTCTTCCAAGCAAGCATTCATTTTTATTTTCTCTATTTTTTTTCTTTTCTTTCACATCATATTTACAAAATAGATGTTTCTCTTTTCTATGTTATATATACATATATATTTTTGTGTTTTTTTTTATGCTTGCTCGGTTTTTCAAGAGTTGTGGCACTTACCGATTCTCATTTTCGTTCTCCCCAACTTATTTCTTACTCACCCTAAGTGAATGCTCTATGACTTTTTACGGCAAAAGAACAATTATCAAAAGTTTCCGGGTTTCAAAAAAAAGATTTTTGAAATCTCGCTTTATTTCAAGCTAAGATTCAACTGTTTAAGCTCAAAGGGGTTAACGAATACTCTCTCTGCTCACAGGTAAGTTGTTTTTGGAACTGGTTGTGCTCGATAGAAAAACAAGTGCCTTGATCATTTCTAATTGCTTCCACATATTCACAATAATAAAAGACAAAGCATGAATCAAATGAATCAACAAAACTTATTAGAATCCAGCATTTAAGTGTACAATGGAGGTTTCCTCACAATTTTTGGTTTTAAGTCCTAGATGAAACATTCATTCAATTATGTTGCAAAAAGACAATATTCAATTACCAAAAAGAGTAAAGTTCTTAATGCATTCTAAAATTCTAGCCGGAGGTAACCATGTACCTTAGCATTATTCACTTGTTTATTCTTATCATTGCCATCCAAGCTCGGATGCACCTTCATTGGGTACTTCTTTGAGGAGCAACCAATCTAGAAGGTTTGCCACTCAACCAACCAAAAACTTATTAAAACAAACAAAATTTAAAACATAAATAATAATATTAACTTCAAATTTTAAAATTGTTCATGGGGGACAAAACACCCCAAAAGTACATAGCCAAAATCAAAATACACCAATCCGAAAATACAATAGAAATAAAACATAAAATGAAAAATACAATAACTTAGCCCTCCAAGGACTCAGAACCCTCCTCACTACCGGCTTCAGAACCGGTAGCCTCATCATCATCATCACCATCTCCATCAGCAGCACCAGAAGAAGCACCAGCACCCGCCCCCTCTCCAAACGCTGGCCTGTCCACAGGCCAGTTAGCGTTAAGCAGAAACTGCTCACGCGTCATCAACGAGTGATCACCGGAGAGGTCACGTCTCTGCAGATGTAGCAGCTGCATAGAATCGTGCATATCGAGCATGGCACGCTGAGTTGCCGCCATCCAGTCCCAGTTGTAGGTGCAGACAGCCTGCTGGAAAGGATCGGATCCTGGAGTAGACGTACCAGGACCATCAGAAGCCCCGGTAACCTTAGCAGCTGAACTACCTCGTACATTCTTCGCCCTGCAATACTTGGCCATGTAACGGTCATCGATGGGCGACGGGATTCTTACCTGACCCCTAGAAGGTAGTCTCACCCTCGCTTGCACGCACAAACTCATGATTAGGCAAGGGAAAGCCAGGGGACAATTCACGCGTGCCCCCGACTTTAGCCCGCTTTCAATCACGGACTTCAGCGCATAAGCGATAATCCTCGCCACATCGATCTGGACGTTAGTGAGGATACAGTGTACCAAGTGTGCCACTGGGATCGGCACTGTAGAAGTATGAGACTTGGGTGTGATGTTTGTCAGAACCAACAAAAGGATCAGTTGAGCCAAGGGAGTCATGTCCTCCCTATGGTATCTCATGGGAACCCCAGATGGGTTCAGCTCAACTGATTTCCCTCTCAAAAGCAGGGCAGCAGAAATGGCATCCGTATCCCAGTGAAGCCTTAATTCTGTGTGGTATGTGTCTCTCTCCTCGGCTCCCAGTTGGAGCGGTTCACCTAGGACGCGGTTAATTGCATCCCGATCGAACGCAACAGGACGGCCGGACACTCTAGATGTCCATGTAAATGGCTCGTCATCATCCGGAAGTGCGTTCGCATAGAACTCACGCACCGTTGCGATATCGTAATGCTCCAGGGGGGAAATTAACCGATCCCACTTTTTGGTGTCAATCAACCCGGCGAATGTTCGGTTCGTGCCTTCAGGGTTGATCAAGAATCTCTTTTCCGGTAAGATCTTACGTTTCTCCAAAGCAACATATCTTGCGGCTTGCTTCGGGCCGACAAACTTGTCGGTGTCAAATTGTATTGTTACGGGACGGGAAGTGTTCCCTCCCTTTCTCTTCTTTGAAGCTCCGGATCTGGATTCCATCTGCAAAACATAGAGAGGAAACCAACACAACACAAAAACAGATTAGAAAGCAACACAGAATTTAAACTACTGCCATGCTCGCTGCTGCTTCGCCTAGCGAAGTGGCAGCGAATGCTCGCTACTGGTTCGCCTAGCGAGTTGCTAGCGAACCTTACGGGTTTTTGGGTTCTGCAGTATTTTCAGTGAAATTTTCCCAAAACCCAAGTCTCTCATGGTGTCAATTTCAGAACAAAAGGATCTATCAAGAAAAGAATCGTTCTATGCTATATGTAATTACAAATCCACATGAAAAACCTAAAATTCCCACATGCAAAACCTAAAGTTTCCCACACCACAACTTCATCCTAAATGTCTCATGTTCAGAAATTTCAAGCAATTTTGGAAACAGAAAGAAACAGAAAGTAATGAAGAAGAGGCAAACCTGATTTGAGATCTGTTGAATTTGAAATGCACAAGAGGTTAGGGATGCAATGTTAGGGTTTAAAGTTTGAGTGAGATGAAAAAGTGATAGAGTGCTTGAGTGTTCGTGAGAGCAGAGTTGTTAAAAAGAAATTTTGTTTGGGCCCAAAATGCATGGCCTGCTGAGATTTAATTAGTGTTGTCACGCAGCGCTCGCTGCTGCTTCGCCTAGCGAGCAGCTAGCGAATCTGCTCGCTACTGCTTCGCCTAGCGAGCATCAAGCGAGCATGACAGCATTTGCCTTTTCAAAGACAGCATTCCAGGTACATTTCATCAAGGTTTTAACAATTGGAATCCCACTACAACAGAACAGAAAAACTGTAAATACTTACAATGTTGGGGTGCCTCCCAACAAGCGCTTGTTTAACGTCGGCTAAGCTCGACGGTGTGATGCTCACATAGGAGCATCCAACGGAATAGCACAGCTCTCGCGATCCACATGACCGCCAAGATAAACCTTCAAACGTTGGCCATTAACGGTCCAACTGTCCTTCTTTTCCAGGTCCTCAATGACAATAGCTTCGTACTCCTTAATTTCTTTGACCCGAAATGGCCCGGACCATTTTGATTTCAACTTTCCGGGGAATAACTTCAACCTGGAATTGAACAAGAGGACCAATTGTCCGGGCACAAATTCTTTCTTTCGGAGCTTTTTGTCATGGTATTTTTTTACCTTCTCTTTGTACAACCAACTTGAGTGATATGCGGCATTGCGCATCTCTTCCAACTCAAGCAGTTGCACCTTCCTTTTCTCACCGGCCAAATCATTTTCAAAATTTAAAAATTTCAGAGCCCACAAGGCTTTGTGCTCCAATTCAACCGGCAAATGGCAAGTTTTACCAAACACCAATTGAAAAGGAGTTAGGCCAATTGGAGATTTAAAGGCGATACGGTATGCCCATAACGCTTCATCCAATTTTTGTGACCACTCTTTCTTCGAATTTGACACAGTTTTTTCGAGAATTCTCTTAATCTCACGATTAGAGACCTCGGCTTGCCCATTAGCCTGTGGGTGATACGGAGTTGCCACTCTGTGTGATACACCGTAATGTTTTAAAATGCTTTCCAACGGTGCATTACAAAAGTGTGACCCTCTGTCACTTATCAACACTCGGGGGGTTCCGAAACGGGAAAATATGTTTTTCTTCAAAAAAAATTATCACCGTTTTCGCATCCGCCCGAGGTGAGGCAATCGCCTCAACCCACTTAGAAACGTAATCAACTACGACAAGCATATACTCGTTACCATAAGAGGGTGGGAATGGTCCTACAAAATCAATGCCCCAACAATCAAATACTTCGACCTCTTGGATGTTTTGGAGAGGCATCTCGTCTCTCTTACCAATCCCACCGCTTCTTTGGCAACTATCACAACTTTGCGCATGGGTATGTGCGTCTTTGAAAATAGTGGGCCAATAAAATCCTGACTGAAGGATTTTAGTGGCCGTTCTCACCCCATTATAGTGTCCGCCGTAAGGCGAGTTGTGACAATGCCAAAGGATGCTCTGCGCTTCATCGCCAGTAACGCATCTCCTTAAAAGGTTATCACTACCCAACTTAAACAAGTACGGGTCATCCCATACGTAATACTTGGCATCCGAAAGAAACTTCCTTTTTTGGTTCGAAGTTAGGTCGGGAGGCACAAAACCACTAGCCTTGTGGTTCGCAAAGTCTTCAAACCACGGCCTAACTTGAACTTTGAACAGTTTTTCATCAGGAAATTCTTCCCGGATTTCCTTCTCCGACGCGGTAACCTCTGAAGGTGAGAAAAATAAGAAAGGGGGGGTTTGAATTGTTTGAAAAATAAGCGCTTTTTCAAAATGAAAACCACACAATGATTTTATACTGGTTCGCTTATAACACAAAGCTACTCCAGTCCACCCGGCCGAGGTGATTTCGCCTTCAACAAGGACTTAATCCACTAATCTTGAAAGATTACAAACAACGTCTAAGAGAAAGATCTCTTAGTCCTCTCAAGTATACAGACTACACAGAGTCACTTGAGGAAATAAACAAACAATAGATAAAAGATTTATGTAATCTAGAGTGCTTCTAAGATAAGCAAGTATTACAATAGTAAGAACAAAGTGATTCACGTTATAAGCAAAAGCTTCATGAAGATTTAGAGAGCAAGAGTGTTTTCTTGAGCGTTGATGTTTCAGTATAATTTTTCTTTGTATGTGTGTTGTACTGAATGTTGATTTGCAGTCCTTTATATAGATCAATGAGGTAGTAGTTGAAACTGATGAGTAATAAAATGAATTTACGCCATAACATAAATAGCTTCTGCCAGGATAACTTTCTCTCCTTGAAATGACTACTTACCACATATAGTACCTTCTTTATTGAAATTGGAGATTAACGTCTCTTTCTGTATTAGGAAATCCATTTGCAAAACTTTACTTGACTTTAACGTTACTCTTTCATAATTAGCAATTCCATAATCAGAGTCTTCATGTTTCTGGAGATCTTGGAATCTGCTATCTAGCTTCTGATGTTGATCTTTTGAGTTCTGATGATTTCTTCAGATAGCGCCAAGAGCTTCTGAAGTTTGACATACTGTTGTTCAGAATCAGAACTTCTAGAGCGTACTTCTTGTTCAGATGCTTCTGATATTTTGCTGTTTTGCTCAGAGTTAGACTTTCTTGAACGTGTTTCTACTTCAGATGCTTCTTATCTTCTGATAATTTGTATCTGATCTGGTTATGTATCTGATGACATCATCAGATCTCTTCCTTCTTTCTTTAGAACCATGGACACTTAGAAACTTTTCGTTAGGGTGCCATTTTTGGTTTCATCCTTTGTTATCATCAAAATCAAGGAATCTGTTGTAGAACAATTTTTGTTCTTACAATCTCCCCTTTTTTGATGATGACAAAACAAACTTAATTAGCAGATGAAACATGAATAATATTAGATCAGATAGACAGAAGCTTCCCCTGAGATAGTGCTAGGGAGTTCAGAAGTTCTTACCAGAGCTTCTAAGTAAAGAGGTTTCTTGATACCTTCTGCAATTTCTTAAGTCCAGGTTAGATAAATTTATTTTTAAGAAAAATATGTTGCAGAATGCTTAAGGTATTTAGACAATATTCTCATCAGAGCTATTAATGACTTCTCCCCCTTTTCGTCAGAATCAAAAAGACACAGCAAAAATAAGGAATTTAAGAGAAAAACATTGTATTCAGATAAAAGCACAAAGGCAACAAGAACAGGAAAACATCAGAATCAGAGAAAGCAAACAAAACAACAGGCAAGCAAAAAAAATATCCTAAGTGCCTAGGGGTTCGGAGGCGAAGGCATTCTCTGAAGCAACATAGCCAGCATGTTCTGAATGTTGTCGTTGACAGTGTCTTGCTTATCCATTCTGGCACGGAGTTCATTCTGATCTTGCTTAAGTTCTTTCAGCGTCTGGAGAACCATAGGGATAACAGAAGAAGAAGACTCCCCCTGAGTCAGAGTCTGCTGTGCTTCAGCAGCAGCCAGCGCTTCAGCTTCAGTAGCAGCATCAGCCAGAGCTTTAGCTTCAGCTTCCTTTATCCTTAGAACTTCAGCTTCTCTTGCTCTTTCTTCCTCCAGCCTTCTAGCCTCTTCTTCAGCTTCTCTTGCTAATCTCTCTTCTTCCAGCCTTCTGGCTTCAGCTTCTCTTGCAAGTCTTTTCTGAAGTCTTGCCTCAGCATCTCTGATGTAGCCATTTCTGACTTGTTCAGAGATGTTCTTCAGTCTAAAAGCCTCAGAGGTCATCCAGCCAATGACTTTGTTCCAGTGTGTCCTTACAGAGTCAGGATCATCACTGACTTCAGAGTTAGTGGTCAGAGACTTGACCTTTTGTACTGAAGCCCCTGCGACCAGCATGATGGCTTCCTCAAGGGTAGGTACAGAAAGGTTTGGTTCAGAGGTTTGAGGTGAAGAAATTGGAGGGCTGAGATTTAATGTGAGAGGTTCAGATTCTGCTTAAGGTTGAGGTTCAGATCTTTGGGGTGAAGCGTAAAGAGGGTTTAAGTCTAAAGGTTCAGTTTCAGGTTCAGCGGAGGTGTTTGGAGGGGTGATATCAGAGGTGTGGAGGTCAGAGGGTTGAGTTTCAGAGGGTTGGTCCTCAGAAGTAATGTTGGTTGTTTGTTCTGGTGGAGGTGAAGTTGCTTCAGATTGTGTTTGTGTTGGTTGTTGTGAAGCAAGGTTTTGAGCCTGAATTTGGGCTAAGGTTGGGGAGTCAGGGTCAGAGTATTCTTGATCAGAGGAGATTTGAAGGTATGGTGGTGATTCTGGTTCTGAAGATGATGAAGAGGAAGTGCTTTGGTTCATTTGTTCAGGTTTAGAAGGAGGTATGAATGTATGGGCGATATTTAAAATTGGTGAAGGTTGTGAGGTCCTGGTTATAGAAGGTGGGATTTCAGAGGTTGTATAAATGGGTGGTGTTGGGAGAGGATTAGAGGAAGGAGTAGAGGAAACCATCAGAGGTGCAGAGGAAATAGGAGGAACAAACGTACCAGTAGAAATTTGCAGAGGAGCTGGAGATCTGCTTCCAGAAGAGTCTCCAAGTCTTGCCTTCTTTGCCTGTGATGTTATCTTCTTCTCAGAGAGACCTCTCTTGTACCTGACGAAGTCTTCTTCTGAATCTAGACAATCGTCGAGGCTGAAGTCAGAGATGTCAACACCTTCATCCAGCAGATGATTAAGATAGATAGCAACCGCATCTCTGGGTTCATTCTTGTAGAACCTAACAAGACCATGAGGCAGCTTCCTCTGATCTTTCAAGGAATCCCAGGATGTGTCCAGCGTGGGTCTGACTTGAATCTTCTTTATTATTCCCATACTCTTGAGATTTCTGGCGTTCAGAGGCTTCCCAGTGTCTATTGCCAGATCTAGCATCAGCTTGGCCTTCTCCAGATGATCTACCAGCCCATTCTCGATGAAAACATCAGATAACCATCTTCCCAGAGGGATGTAGGATCTGGGCTTCATGTTGTTTCTGGTCTCCCTGACAGAGTCTCTTAGGTATCTGAAGAGTAGTGCAGGAAGGCAGATCTTCACACCCTTGTGAATGCAATATAGAATGCACTTCTGATCTGCATTGATGTAATCAGAGGAGTTTGAGGCTGGGCGGTGGTGAATAGTTCCCAGAATGATCTTGAGCCACACTCTGAGGTTCTGATGCAGCTCTTTGTTCTTTGAAGGATTTCCTTCAGTGTTGGGTTTGAAGATGGTTGGATTGATTACTTCAGCAACGCGCCTTGATCTAGGGTTGATGTTGTAAATCCTTTTTCCTCCATCTTTCTCCATGTTCAACAAAGAAGCAATTGACTCTTCAGTAATTACTATCTTTACCCCCAAAACATAGGAGACGATGAAATGGTCATCAGCATCTGCAAATCTCCAGAACTCCTTGACGAGAAGTGGGTAAACAGGGCCATAGAGCCTTTGGAAGTAGTTTCCCCAACCTTGTTGACGAAGTTCTTCAGTAAGATCAACTCCATTTCTTCTCAAGTTGTCAAAGTCCACCAGTGTTTCACATAACACATCCAATCCCTCAAAGGGAGTTGCTAGGTTGATGTGAGGTAAACGATCAAGGATATGGGGTTCCTTGTATACTGGAGTAGTGGAAACGTCTGTAACCATTGGAGTTGAAATGCTTGAAGTTTGGGCAGTGGTGGTGGATTCCATTTGTTGAGAGAAGTTGAAAACTTCTTGTTGTTGAGCATCCATAGTTGAAGAAGAAGATGAAGAGTTTGCAGTTTGCAGAAATGCTTCAGAGAGGTTTAGGGTTTTAGAGAGGGTTTGAGAGTGAGTGAGAGTGATAAGTGTGTGAAAAGTGAGAAAAGTGTTTAAATACCCTAAGTTAAAACACATGCAAAACGATACACAATATTGCGTTAGCACAAAGCTCAAGTAAGCACGCTTGGGGGAGAAATGATTAAGGCTAATTAATGAATGTCTAATCCCAACAGTATGCACACTGCTCGAGGAGATCTCAAACGTTTCCCTTTGATTTTCTTCTGGACAGCTGTCTAGAAGTTCTAGGGTTGGACGCTAAGTGCTCCACGTGTTGATGTATCTGATCTTCAGGAATACCAAAGGATTGGTTCCTGGAGATTTCTAACTTAGATATCTTCTTAACTTGGTAGAAGTATCAGAGTCAGAGGTAGAAGTACATTTGTTTACATCAGAGTCTCATTTTATATTCTCAGAGGCACAATTCATTCAGGACAATTTTGAATGTTCAGATTTTTTAAGAATAAAAGAAATCTATCTTCAGCTAGAGGCTTAGTAAAGATATCTGCCCATTGATGATCTGTATCAATGAACTTCAATGTTACTATCCCTTTCTGAACATAGTCTCTGATAAAATGATGTTTTATTTCAATGTGTTTAGCTCTGGAATGTAGAATGGGATTCTTACTTAGACAAATGGCAGTAGTATTATCACAGAAGATAGGGATGTTACTCTCAAAAATTTGCAGATCTTCTAACTGATGCTTCATCCAGAGCATCTGAGTTGTGCACAGTGATGCTGAGATATATTCTGCTTCTGCAGTTGATAGAGCGATAGTTGACTGTCTTTTGCTAGCCCAGGAGATTAGATTGTTTCCCAGAAGCTGGCAATTTCCAGATGTGCTTTTTCGTTCTAGTTTATCTCCTGCATAATCTGCATCACAGTAACCAGAAAGTCTATACTCTGATGTTTTCTTATACATCAGGCCCAGGTTAGGAGTTCCTTTCATATACTTAAGAATTCTCTTAACTGCTGTTAAATGAGATTCTCTAGGATCTGATTGGAATCTGGCACAGAGACAGACACTAAAGAGAATATCAGGACGAGTAGCAGTCAGATAGAGAAGAGAGCCTATCATACCTCGATAGAGCTTCTGACAAACCTTTGAGCTTACTTCTTCTTTTTCAAGAATGCATGTTGGATGCATTGGAGTTTTTGCAGAGTTGCAGTCAGCCATGTCAAATTTCTTCAGAACATCTTTAATATATTTGCTTTGATGAACATATGTAACTTCTGAAGTTTGGTTAATTTGAATTCCCAGAAAGAACTTTAGTTCTTGCATTAGACTCATTTCAAATTCTGCCTGCATTAACTTAGAGAATTCTTGACAAACAGAGACGTTAACTGAACCAAAAATAATGTCATCAACGTATATCTGGCATATCATGAGATCATTGTTAAGGTTCTTACAGAAAAGTGTGGAGTCAACTTTCCCTCTGATAAAATTGTGTTCCAGAAGAAAATTTCTTAAACGTTCATACCAAGCTCTGGGAGCTTGTTTAAGTCCATATAAAGATTTTTTAAGTTTAAAAACATGTTCTGGAAAGTTTGGATTTTCAAAACCTGGAGGTTGGTTGACATACACTTCTTCTGATATATAACCATTAAGGAATGCACTCTTGACATCCATTTGATATAATTTAATAGAATGGTTAATAGCAAAAGATACAAGAAGACGAATAGATTCTAACCTTGCGACTGGAGCAAAAGTTTCATTATAATCAATACCTTCTTGTTGACTATAACCTTGAGCTACCAGTCGAGCTTTGTTTCTGACGACTTCTCCTTTCTCATTCAGCTTGTTTCTGAATACCCATCTGGTTCCAATAACGTGAGTGCCTCTGGGCTTTGGAACAAGATCCCAGACATCATTCTTTGTGAATTGATCTAATTCTTCTTGCATGGCTGAAACCCAGTCGTTATCTTGAAGTGCTTCATCACAGGACATAGGCTCAATCAGAGACACTAGTCCCAGAGGAGTATCTTCAGAGGTCCTGAAGGTAGATCTGGTTCTGACAGGTTCGTCCTTGTTTCCCAGAATCAAATCTTCAGATATCTTAATACGACTTTTGACTTTCTTTGGGATTTCTGGGGATTTTATTTCTTCAGAGTTTTGAATGGCAGTTGCTTCTGGAATTTTATCAGATCCTGCAAGAGTGATTTCTAAATCTGCAAAATTTTCAACTAGCTTTGACTTTTCAGGGTCAAGCTTATCATCAAATCTGACATGAATTGATTCTTCCACAATTTTGGTTTCTGTGTTGTATACTTTGTAGCCTTTAGAGCGTTCTGAGTATCCTAACATAATACCTTTCTGTGCTTTGGAATCAAACTTGTTCAGATGTTCTTTAGTGTTTAAAATAAAGCAAGAACATCCAAAAGGATGAAAATATGAAATGTTTGGTTTTCTTCCTTTACACAGTTCATAGGGAGTCTTTTCCAGAATGGGTCTTATAGAGATTCTATTCTGAATGTAACACGCTGTATTTACAGCTTCTGCCCAAAAATGCTTTGCCACATTAGTTTCATTGATCATGGTTCTGGCCATCTCTTGGAGTGTCCTATTCTTCCTCTCTACAACTCCATTTTATTGTGGAGTTCTAGGGCAAGAGAAATCATGGGATATTCCATTAGAGTCAAATAATTCTTCAAAATCTTTGTTTTCAAATTCTCCACCATGATCACTTCTGACTCTAACAATTTTAGCATCAAATTCTTTTTGCACTTTGGAGCAGAAACTAGTGAATACAGAGTGAGACTCACTCTTGTGCTTTAGGAATTTTACCCATGTCCAGCGACTGTAATCATCAACAATGACTAGTCCATACTTCTTTCCATTGACTGATGCTGTTTTCACAGGACCAAATAAGTCAATGTGAAGAAGTTCCAGAGGCTTAGAGGTAGAAACAACATTTTTCTTTTTAAAGGATGTTTTTGAAAAATTTCCTTTCTGACATGCTTCACACAGAGCATCTGAAGAAAACTTCAGTTTAGGTAGGCCTCTGACTAACTCGAGTTTAGTTAGCTGAGAAAGTTTCCTCATGCTAATGTGGCCCAAGCGTCTATGCCATACCCATTGCTCTTCGTGAACCGACATCAGACATTTAACATTTTGTTCTTTTAAATCAGAAAGATTAATTTTATAAATGTTGTTTTTCCTCTTGCCTGTGAAAAGGACAGAGCCATCGTTTTGATTAATGGCTTTACATGTTTTTTGATTAAAGATTACATCATAACCGTTATCACTTAATTGACTTATGGATAATAAGTTATGCATTAATCCTTCTACATAAAGGACATCAGATATAGAGGGAAGAGTACCATTACCAATAGTTCTGGAGCCTCTGATCCTTCCTTTCTGATCTCCTCTGAAGCCTACAAATCCAGCGTCTTTAAGTTCCAGACTTTGGAACATAGACTTTCTTCCCGTCATGTGTCGCGAGCATCCAGAGTCCAGGTACCATGACTGGTGTCTGAACTTTGCTGCATAGGATATCTGCAACATAGACAATCTTATCCTTTGGTACCCAGAATCTCTTGGGTCCTTTCAGATTAGTTTTCCCAGAGTTTCTTATAACTTTGGGTTTTCTAGCATTTTTAAATTTTTGTTCTTGTGTGTGTGTATAGTGATATGAAAAGGGAGACTTAAGTTGGTTACTGGTAGAAGTTTTATCTTCCTTAGGATCATACCCAATTCCCTTTTTATTGTTCTGACTTACTCCATAAATCATGGATGCCATAATACTCCTATCTATCCCATTTTTCAGAAATTCTTGAAAGGCTTCTTCGTATTTATAAATTATTTTATTTGAAGTTTGTGGTGCTTGAGACAACGCTTCTTCTAATTCTAAGTTTTTTCTCTTTGCTCCATCTCTTTCTAATGTTAAAGATCTAATAGTATCTTCTCGTGCTAGAATTGTCATCTCAAGTTCACTACATTCTTCAAATTTTACTTTAAGACAGCCTTTAATGTTTTTAAACTTTTGTTTTAATTTCTGATATGAGCTAAGAGTTTCTGACAAACAAGATTCTAGATCAGATCGAGAAAGTTCAGAAAATACCTCTTCAGATTCTTCATCTGAGCTACTCCTGGATGTGGTAGCCATAAGTGCCACGTTGGCCTGTTCATCAGAGTCAGATTCTGATGATCCAGATTCACTATCATCCCAGGTAGCCATCAGTCCTTTCTTTGTCCTGAAGGTATTTTTCTTGAAGCTTTCTTTTCTAGAGTTGTCTTTCTTTAGCTTGGGACATTCATTCCTGTAATGACCTGTTTCTTTACATTCATAACAGGTAATATCTTTGTTAGATTTACCTTTTGAAGTTGATTCTGATCGATCCCCTCTGGGTCTTGGTCTTCTGAAGTTGTTGTTCCTCTTTTTCCAGAGTTGCTTAACTCTTCTGGTTAGTAGGGACAATTCTTCTTCATCATCAGAATCTTCTGGTTCAGAGTCGTCAGCATCTTCAGTTTCTGCCTGGAGAGCTTTGGTTCTGTCAGGTTTGCGTCTTTCAGGTCTGGACTTTAATGCTACAGACTTGTTCCTTTTTTGAGGCTCATCTTCCTCTAGTTCTATCTCATGGCTTCTGAGGGAACTGACAAGTTCTTCAAGGCTGATATTGTTCAGATCCTTTGACAGTTTCAGAGCAGTAACCATAGGTCTCCATTTCTTTGGCAGACTTCTGACTATCTTTTTGACGTGATCTGCAGTTGTATATCCTTTGTCTAGAACCTTGAGACCTGCAATAAGAGTTTGGAATCTAGAGAACATAGCCTCTATAGCTTCGTCATCTTCCATTTTGAAGGCTTCATACTTCTGGATAAGCGCCAGAGCCTTTGTCTCTTTGACCTGAGAGTTTCCTTCATGAGTCATCTTCAGAGAGTCAAGTATATCTTTGGCTGTCTCTCTGTTGGTGATCTTTTCATATTCGTTGTACGATATAGCATTGAGAAGTATGGTTCTGGCCTTGTGGTGATTTTTGAAGACACGTTTCTGATCTTCTGACATCTTATTTCTGGGAACTTCAGCTCCATTTTCTAAGACTGGAGGTGTGTATCCATCTGTGACAATGTCCCAGAGGTCAGCATCATAACCCAGAAAGAAACTTTCAATTCTATCTTTCCAGTAGTCAAACTTCTCTCCATCAAAAACAGGAGGCTTAGCATTGTAACTATCTTTTTCATTTGAGTGGGCCATAGTTTTTCTCGTACTGGATCTCTCTACACTGTTAAGTGTTTGATTAGAAAATCAATAACAGAGCCGGAGCTCTGATACCAATTGAAGGTGAGAAAAACAAGAAAGGGGGGTTTGAATTGTTTGAAAAATAAGCGCTTTTTCAAAATGAAAACCACACAATGATTTTATACTGGTTCGCTTATAACACAAAGCTACTCCAGTCCACCCGGCCGAGGTGATTTCGCCTTCAACAAGGACTTAATCCACTAATCTTGAAAGATTACAAACAACGTCTAAGAGAAAGATCTCTTAGTCCTCTCAAGTATACAGACTACACAGAGTCACTTGAGGAAATAAACAAACAATAGATAAAAGATTTATGTAATCTAGAGTGCTTCTAAGATAAGCAAGTATTACAATAGTAAGAACAAAGTGATTCACGTTATAAGCAAAAGCTTCGTGAAGATTTAGAGAGCAAGAGTGTTTTCTTGAGCGTTGATGTTTCAGTATAATTTTTCTTTGTATGTGTGTTGTACTGAATGTTGATTTGCAGTCCTTTATATAGATCAATGAGGTAGTAGTTGAAACTGATGAGTAATAAAATGAATTTACGCCATAACATAAATAGCTTCTGCCAGGATAACTTTCTCTCCTTGAAATGACTACTTACCACATATAGTACCTTCTTTATTGATATTGGAGATTAACGTCTCTTTCTGTATTAGGAAATCCATTTGCAAAACTTTACTTGACTTTAACGTTACTCTTTCATAATTAGCAATTCCATAATCAGAGTCTTCATGTTTCTGGAGATCTTGGAATCTGCTATCTAGCTTCTGATGTTGATCTTTTGAGTTCTGATGATTTCTTCAGATAGCGCCAAGAGCTTCTGAAGTTTGACATACTGTTGTTCAGAATCAGAACTTCTAGAGCGTACTTCTTGTTCAGATGCTTCTGATATTTTGCTGTTTTGCTCAGAGTTAGACTTTCTTGAACGTGTTTCTACTTCAGATGCTTCTTATCTTCTGATAATTTGTATCTGATCTGGTTATGTATCTGATGACATCATCAGATCTCTTCCTTCTTTCTTTAGAACCCTGGACACTTAGAAACTTTTCGTTAGGGTGCCATTTTTGGTTTCATCCTTTGTTATCATCAAAATCAAGGAATCTGTTGTAGAACAATTTTTGTTCTTACAACCTCCACATTTACTAAGCGGGATAAATGATCCGCCACCAAATTTTCCGATCCTTTCTTGTCTTTGATTTCAACATCAAATTCTTGCAACAAGAGGATCCAACGGATGAGCCTTTGCTTCGAATCCGGTTTGGTGAGCAAATATTTAATCGCCGCGTGGTCGGTATACACTACGACTTTAGACCCTATAAGATAAGATCTAAACTTTTCAAGCGCATACACTATCGCAAGTAATTCTTTTTCAGTTGTGGTGGCATAGTTTATTTGAGCCTCGTTAAGAACTTTACTTGCATAATGTATCGCATGAAAATTTTTATCTTTTCTTTGGCCAAGTACTGCTCCAATTGCATAGTCGCTCGCATCACACATTAGCTCAAAATTTAAATTCCAATTGGGAGCAACTATAATTGGAGCGGTAACCAATTTTTCTTTCAAAGTTTCAAAAGCTTGCAAACATTCATCGGTTAAGAGAAATACCTGGTCCTTAGCTAGCAAATTACTCAAAGGCTTAGCCACCTTTGAGAAGTCTTTGATAAAGCGCCGATAGAACCCGGCGTGCCCCAAAAAGCTTCGGATTCCCTTCACATTCACCGGAGGAGGTAACTTTTCAATCACTTCAACCTTAGCACGATCAACTTCAAGCCCTCTTGAAGAGACTTTATGGCCAAGCACTATCCCCTCGGTCACCATGAAGTGACACTTCTCCCAATTAAGCACCAGGTTGGTCTTCACACATCTTTCGAGCACCGTTTTCAAGTTTGCCAAGCATAGACTAAAGGATCCACCAAATACCGAGAAGTCATCCATGAAGACTTCCATTGTTTTCTCAATAAGGTCGGCAAAAATGGCTTGCACACATCGTTGGAAAGTCGTCGGTGCATTGCACAACCCAAAGGGCATTTTTCGGTATGCGAAAACTCCAAACGGACATGTGAAAGCCGTCTTTTCATGATCGGCCGGGTCAACCGCAATTTGGTTATACCTGGAATAGCCATCCAAGAAACAATAGTATTGTTGGCCCGAGAGTCTTTCGAGCATTTGATCCATGAACGGGAGTGGAAAATGATCCTTTCGAGTTGCGGTATTCAACCGCCGATAATCAATACACATTCGCCACCCCGTTGCAACTTTAGTAGGGATCAATTCATCCTTGTCATTTCGGATCACGGTAATTCCACCTTTCTTCGGAACCACATGCACAGGACTAACCCATGGACTATCCGAGATCGGGTAAATCATTCCCGCATCCAACAGCTTTACAACTTCCTTTCGAACAACCTCCTTCATGGTAGGATTTAAGCGGCGTTGTGGTTGAGCTACCGGCTTAAAATCCTCTTCCATCAAGATCTTGTGCATGCAATAGGAAGGACTAATTCCTTTTAGATCGGAAAGAGTCCAACCCATGGCTTCTTGATTTTTTTTCAGCACGTTGATCAAACGGGCTTCTTCATCATTTGTCAAAAGGTTGCTTATGATGACCGGCTTTGCTTCGGTCTCATCTAGGAATACATACTTCAAAGTAGAAGGTAGTATTTTCAATTCAATAGGCGTTTTTTCGTCAGTAACCTCCTTCTTCAAGTCTTCTTCCTCAACTTCCCACGGTTGTAGTTCGTCTAAACTATCAAGTTCCTTTAAGCATTCCTCAAGAGCTTGCTCTTCTTCAACGGTGAAAACCTCCAATGAGTCGTCAAGAGCTAACTCCATAGGAGATATCTCATGAATATGCTTAGAAACCTCCAAAACTGCTTCTTCGATCACATCGATGCGAAAGCTATCATTTCTATCTTTTGAATGCTTCATTGCTTCGAATAGATCGAATGTAACTTCCTCATTTTGGACTCTCACCTTCATCAAACCGTCATCAACGTCTATCATCATTCGCGCAGTTTTCATGAATGGTCGGCCCAGGATGAGCGGAGCATCATCATCTTCTTCCATATCAATAACAATAAAATCGACTGGGAAAAAGAATTTGTCGACTTTAACCAAAACATCTTGGGCTACGCCATGAGGATGGGTAGTCGACTTATCTGCCAATTGCAACGTCATTCGGATGGACTTAATTTCAATGTTGCCAAGCCTCTTTATAATAGACAAAGGTATAAGATTAATGCTTGACCCCAAGTCAATTAGTCCTTTCCCGACGTAGATATCACCAATTTTAACCGGCAAAGTAACTCTTCCCGGATCAACCTCTTTTTTAGGAAGCGTCCTTTGAATAATTGCACTACAGCTCGCATCTAGGACGATGGTCTCCGGTTCCGTATACCTCCGCTTTTTTGTAAGTATGTCCTTCATGAATTTGGCATACTTGGGCATTTGCTCCAAGGCTTCGGCAAACGGAATGTTGATTTGCAGTTGTTTAAAAATATCCATGAACCGGGCGTAATGCCGTTCATTCTCCCTTTTGGACGGAGCATGAGGATAAGGAAGGTTTTGGATTGGAGTAGTGCTCACTACCTCCTTTCCCTTTGCAACTCTAGAACTCCTCCATCTAGGTTTTTTCACTTCCTCCCCCATTACTTCATCACTCGTATTTTTCTCAATCTCCACACTTTTTTTCTTTTCAACTTCACCATTCTTTTCGTTCTTTTCAACTTCTTCCTCCTCACTCCACTCCCCCACTTCACCATCAATATTTTCCTCCAATATTCCCTCCTCATTTTCTTTCTTTTTCTCTCTTTTTTCACTCTCAACTCTTTTTTTATTCTCACTCATCAACTCCTTCCCACTTCTCGTTGTGATCGCCTTACAATGCTCCTTAGGATTTGTTTGTGTGTTTGCCGAAAAGGAAGGACCGGTTTGTTGTTCCGCGAGTTGCTTAGCAAGTTGCCCAACTTGAGTCTCGAGATTTTTTATGGCCGCGTCATTGCTCTTTTGGTTAGCCATTGACATTTGCATGAATTGTGTCAATGTCTCTTCCAACTTAGAAGTTACGACCGGCGGTTGTTGAGGTCGATAAGGATTTTGGGGAGGATTTTGACGGGTAGAAGAACCACCTCCATAACCTTGGTTATGGTAATAGTTACTCCTAGGTTGGAACCCTCGGTTCCCTTGGAAATGTTGTTGTTGATTTTGAGGGTGTGGTTGATAAGGTTGTTGTTGTTGTCTCGGTTGGTAGTCCCTTTAGTTTGCCATGTAGTTTACGTCTTCGAACCCCGGAGGTGGACAGAATCCGGTGTCATGCTCACCTTTGCAAAGCTCACAACAAGCTATTTGTTTAGCTTTAGAAGGTTCTCTCAACTCTTTTATTTGTTGCGTTAAGAGTTCCACTTGTTGTGAGATGAGCTTGTTTTGGGCAAGGATGGCATCGTTCGTCCCAAGTTCAAGCACTCTCGGCTTCTTCAAAGAGTTGCCTCTACTTTGACTCTGAAGATCATTTAGAGCCATTCGATTTATGATATTTGTAGCTTCTTCGGCACTTTTAGACAATAAAGAGCCACCCGAGGTAGCATCCAACAACGTCTTGCAATTTGGTTGAAGTCCACTTTTGAAAATATGGATTTGAGTCAATTCATCAAATCCATGCCCTTTACATTTCCGAAGCATGGATTTGAATCTTTCCCACGCCTCATTTAATGATTCATTGGTTCCTTGTGCAAACACTGAGATGGCCGTCTTGGATTCCATGAACCGGTTATGGGAGAAGAATCTTTCGATGAACTTCTCTTCGAACACGTTCCAGTCTATCATGACGCCCGGTGTTTGATCTAAGTACCAATCTTTTGCTTTGCCGAGCAAAGCGTGGGGAAATAATCTTCTGAATAACGGTAGCTCCTGAGCCTGATCCACTCCGGCCGCCAATGCTATCTCATAAAATTTTGTGAGAAAAGCAAAGGGATCTTCATGGTCCATTCCGGTGAATGGACTTCCATATAATAAATTGAGAGTTCCCGTTTTCATCTCAGCTTGCCTTCCCGTGTGGTTGGCAAACTGAGCAGTGTTTCTTGGACTGTTTATGCATGAAGTAGAAATAGGCGGTGGTGGTGGTGGCTCCATGTTAGGTATGAATGGTGGTGGATTTGTGGTAGAAAAACGTTCTCCTTGTTCTTGTCGATGTCTCGCTTGTTGCCTCCTTCGTCTCGTTTTGCTATTAAGCCTCCTTGCGGTTCTCTCGATCTCAGGATCAAAAAGAAGTTCGTCCACAGGGATTTGCCCTCGCATAAAACGTAAGCTGCACACTAAACCAAACAAATTACAAGCGCAAGTCAAAAATTCGAAAGCTAAAAATTAAGCAACCATTGCGATGCTCGCAATATCAATTCACAATCCCCGGCAACGGCGCTATTTTGTCTAATGTAATTTTGAGTGTCGGGTTTTTGTTATCGTCTCCACAGGGATTGTGAGATATCACCGCCTTTCGACAGTTGTTTTAATCTTAGCTTAAGGTAACAATGGGGTTTTGGTGTTTGTCACGGTATCTTGCATAAAAGTGTAATAAAATGCGGTAAAAGTTTTGGTTTGAATATTTGAGAAATATTGCCAAAGTTTAGGGTTCGACGATCACTTTGCATGTATATGTTCGATCAACAAAACTTATAAACTCCTTTAGATGATAAACTATTTCACAAAGTCCTCCCAATGTGTTTATCTCTAACACACATTGTGAGTTTTCCCATTTTGATCCATTGTTTATCTCTAACACAATCTATCAAAATGACAACTTTTTGGTTCAACCTTATGGTGAACAAAATCGTTCATTACTATCTCTAGCTAACAAACAAGATTGGATGAAAACCTAGGTTAAGAGTTGGTAAACATCTCTCGATCATAAACCAACACAAAGAGTTTTCAATAAGAACAAAGTTTTCACCATATATTCACCATTAAAGAGTTTACAAATGGAGATCCTTACATTTACACACAAAGCTAATGATCATCTACATCTAACCTTGACAAAATGGAGGACTTAGCTACTCATTTTCATGGTAGCTTGGTCAACAAGTTTCGGAAGAAGGTTGATCAACATCCGAGTCGAATAATCGAGATTGGATGGGAATCCACCTTCTTTTTGTGAAAGATGGTTAAGAGATGAAGAGAAATGATTTCTAGGTCACAAAAGATCTCTAGAGCAAAAGCTGGAAAATATCTAAAAAGGTACAAAAATATGGAAGGTAAGGTATGGCTCCAAAAAGTAGCCCTTGCTACTTATAGAGCTGCTTCTGGGCTGTCATGCTCGCTAGGCGAGCAGAATGGCTCGCCTAGCGAGCCCCTAAATGAGGCACCTGAGGCACCTGCGCCCAAAGAAATAGCCTTTGCCAGACTGACATGTTCGCTAGGCGAACAAATCCTTCGTCTAGCGAAGCCCACGCTTCAACCTTCGCTCCAGCGAGGTTGAGAGGTTTTTCTACTGGAATGCTCGCTGGGAGCTCGCTAATGGCTCGCCTAGCGAGTGAGTGCTGGCTGCGCTTTTCACCAAGTCTGGACGTGTTCGCTGCCCACCTCGCTAGCAGCTCGCCTAGCGAGTGTGGTGATATTTGCCACTGTAAAATACTGGAGCTTTTCGCTGGGCTCTCGCTGGACGCTCGCCTAGCGAGTCCTTCGCCACAGCCCTCGCCTGGCGAGCAAGCTGATGAATGCTTGTTTTATTTGATCCCTTTGCCAAATTTCTTGTGTCTTCATTTTCTATTATTTCATGCGTACTTCCTGCACAATAACACACAAATCAAAGGTACCAAGATCATTTATCATTGTATTGCATTTCATCTCAAACAAGGGTGGTTTCGAACACTTTAGCAAGGAAATGTCGTGAAAGATACCCATATTTGATAGCTCAAATAAGCACTTTTGGGTATCTAACATCTGGCACCTGTGTCTGTTTTGTAATTGTTTTTGAAAAACATTGTACATGATAAATAAAGTCGAAATCGGACAAATTCATATTAATATTAATACCCGTTTACACAAAAGAGACTATTGTCGATGTCCGGGATCACCGAACCGACCTTCGGTCCCACATCACCTAGCTACCCGAACTCGTGGCCCTAATCCACGTTGATGATTCACCCCAGGTGTTTGAGTATCTGAGTGCCCAGGAACATCACTATCAACTGCAGGAGATTACCTCAGATAGTTCGAAAAATCAGCGTAGTCTTGTGTATGCATCGAAGGGGTACCGCCATAGTTGAGTTCATAATCCATGCCAGAGTAGTTGGGTTGTGTTTGAGTTGTTAGAGGGCGACCAGGACGATTGAAGGGAGACATTGGTGTGAATGATGCGTCGAGGAAAGGTTGAAATGATTGTTGTGGTGTTTGGTAGACATATGGTTGTTGAAGGTTTTGGTTTTGAGATGTTTGGGCTTCTTGGCTATGGTAGGAGGAGGGACGGTTGATGTTAAATGATTGTTGAGTTTTTTGGGTAAGGCGACTATGGTAGGGCGATGTGTTGGGTGCATAGCGATGTTGGGTCTCTTGATGATGATCTAGTTGTTGGTGGTGGTACGGGGTATGTTCTTGGTATTGTGGTTGGGTGTATGGCATGTTAGGGTTGTATGTTTGTGTGTTTGTGGATCGGAAAATTTGATGGATAGGGGGTTGTGAGTAGCCGGTCTGACAATGTTGTTGGGGGTTAGATGTTGAATCTTCTAGTGTGTAAGTTGTCTGGCATGGGTTGTATAGGTATATATCATCGGCGATGAACTCAAATCCAACCGATCTGTACCAAGCCATAAATTACGACTTGGTTTTTCTTCAGTTGGCATCACAACGTCTGTTAAGACATGGTCTTGGCAGTGCTTCCATTTGCGACACTCAGATCTAACGGAGCTTTGTCATGGGTTAAAGTTATATTGATCGTTAACTTTGCATAGATGCCATTCTCCTAGGTTTGCCGGGGAATCTGGGATGTGTTGAAGCATGCCGAACTGCAATTTAACATGATCACTATTATGCATCTCCACGGTGGTGAATCTTATGATCGGTGTGCATGCATTCCAAACAGTTGCGTCTTGTTCATTGATTTCATGATCATGATCCAAATTTAGATATGGACGTCAAATGAACTGAAATGTGAACATATATTACATTATAAATTTGGTAGAAGAAATTAACAAATTATTATGAAATAATTAGGTTAATGGCTGTAACACCTCAAAATTTGCCCTCCTCTCTTGGGACTAAGCTTAACATATTGCATACATGTTTAGGTCATTAGGCATTGCATATTGCATATCATGTGGTTACATTGTGCAAGTCATCTTCCCAAGTCTTGGTCAGGAGATGAGGAAGTCAAAGTGCAAGCCTAGGGTTTATTGACTGATCATTGGCCATCTGAGGATTGGGTGATCAAATTAGGGTTTCATGATTCTCCAATGGATGTTGGTCTTCATCTTGATTGCAATGATACATCATCATCATCATGGTTGGATGTCATCAGAAGATTGAAGAAGATTCCTTGAGATTAGGGTTTTGACCACTGGTCAACCCTAATCAGTTGTATTGGGCCAGTCAGGGCTTGATCAGGAGATGGGGTTTCTGATGATTATGGGGTTCATTTTGTGATTATATGGTGATTATTGAGGCTAGGGTTTCACCCTTGAGCCATTTCAGTTGGAGATTGAAGCTTAAATTGATCAATGCATTGCCTGATTCATCTATCAGTTGAAAAAGTCAACTGTGGTCAACTGTACATGATCTGATGGATTTGGAGGTGGAAATGAGTTGGATACACTTCATTTATGTTGGAACAAGTGTTATTTGACATCTCAAAGCTTAAGAATGAAGAAAATCAAGTCAGGACAAAAACTGCCAAAAATAGAAAGTGACTTGTAACTGAAGTTTCCAAAAATGGAAAGTTTTGGACCTCAAAGCCACGTGTCCAAGGAAGCTTCAAATGCAAATTTGTTCAACATGAAAGTTGTAGATCTTGTTCTCACCTTTCCAAAAAGTCCAAGAACTTGAAAATCCAATGTATGGTTGGAAAGTTATGGCTCAGTGAATTTCAAAAATGACCCATAATCAGGAGGCCATAATTACCACATACTTTGTCCAAATTGCAAGTTTTTTATATGCACAAACTCCATTTGACATGTACTTTGAGGGTGCATCATTGGATTTGTTCAAAAATGGCCAAGGCAAAAAGTCACTTTTCAACTGGACAGCTGAATTGGACCAGGGGCAAAATTGTCCAACTCTCAAAATAATTGGAATTTTTGAATGGGACTTTTTCCAACACCTCAGGAATGGCATTTTGAGCTTGTTTGAATCATCACTTTGTGGCCAGAGCATATGGTTTGAGTTTTGGTTTGAAAAATGAAATGGTGAAAATTGGACATTTTGCATTCACATGTGAATTTGAGAATGGAGCAACCAATAAGCATGGGACAAGTTTCTATGGTTCACATGTGTCATTTGGAGATTGCATGAGCTGTCAAAACAGCTGGCATGAGCTGGCATAGTGTATTTACATTTTTGCCCTTGTTTACAAATTGCCATTTTCACTAACTATGCCAAATTGGTTAATTACATGATTAGTGATGGATTAGTGCAATGTATATAAACCAAATCACTTCCTAATCATAACAGAATCTCACAATTACCAAAGTTGGATCTAAACCTCTCACATTCTCTCAACTTCTCTCAAGAACACTCAAGAACACTCAAGAACACATCACACCAAAATCCAAAGAACTTCTTCATTTCTTCATCAATTTCGAAGATTCTTTTTGTGTTGATCTTCATTCCTCTCATACTCCAACTGTTTTGGCAAGGCAAGATCAAAGGAGCTCCAAAACACGACTGTCCAAGTTTGCTCCATCAATGGTGAATCAAGCTTTTGTGCATTAGAAGCAACCTAAATCGAACCTGATCATATCATTCAACTTCTTGGAGCATATGCTGCATCTGTTTTGGTAAAGGAAGTGCAAACATCTTCAAATTCATCACTGTCTTCGAATCGAGGTAACTTTTCGAATCTCATGGATTAGTGAATTGTTATGTGCGTTTGAAAGTATGTTTGATGTAGAATGCAATGATGCTTGTAGTTTTAGGAATGGATAATCATAGGTTGAGATATCGCGATTTGAAACTTTGAAGTGAAAACCTAAAATGCTCGATCCAGAAAACTTAGAGACAGTTAGACAAAATCATGATGATATTCGTACTCTACGTGTTAAGACCTTTCCAACGGCTATAGGCATGTTAGTTTTCATTGAGATTTGATGATTCATCGTGTTCATGTGTTGGTGGAAAATTCTGGAGAGAAAACGATGAAGGAGTAGCATTTGATCCGCTTCAGGCCAATTCTCGTTCAAAAAATGTGTTTCCCGCGCCACTGTTCCGTTAATTACCATAATGCCATTAATGAAATCCATTTAAATTAAATAATTCATAAAAATTCATTAACACCTTAAAAAATTCACAAAAAATAGTAAAAAAAATCAGAAAATTGTGGAAATTTTTTCCTTGACTTTGTTGACTTGTGTAGGATTTTTTTGACCTATTGGTCAAAGTTGTGCATGGCAAAAATATTGTTTGACCTAGGCTTCTTTCATATGTGTCCATTTTTGATACATTTCACCATTTGATTCATGAAATGCACAAAATGTAAAATAAATTCTTGAAAATTTTTGTGATGATTGTAGACTCATTGATGTTCATTTATATGTAAATTTCATGCATTTTTGATACCTGGTCAATGAGCAGCAAATTCTGGAACTTAGGTGTGACAATTTGTGTCACACCTCATTATGTCAACTTGCTGGATTTTTTTGAGTGACCTATACTTGTTGGATTAATGTGAAATTTTGCATGATGGTTGATTAACATGTTAAGATGCTATGTGAATTTTTGTGGAAATTTATGTGGCATTTTCAAATTGATTGCTATTTTTCATTTCTGGTTGTTGAATGTGCAAGTCCATGTGACCTAGGTTTGTAGTTTTGATGTGAAATCTTCATGTGGTATGGTATGGTCATGAAATTTGATATGCATGAACTAGACACATAATGTGACATTCCTGTTTTGGTCTCATCCATTTCTTTGTTGTTTTCAATGAGATATGAATTTTTGAAGTGGATGTATGCATTGATGTTGTGATTTGGAGCCTATAATTGTGACTGTTTTTGTTGATTTTCATTGACATGGTTCCATTTTCCCAATTAAGCTCAAATTTGACATGGTAGACCTTGATTGACCCCTGTTTAGGTGTAATTAATTTGAGAATTTTTGGATGTGTTTTGATATGGAATTGAATGCAATAGTTCTGTTTGTATGCTTGGTGCTTCATTTGAGCCCATTTGGATTGTTTTGTGCATGAATTGAACATAATGGATGATATAAACATGGGACCAATGATGTTTGCTTTTGTTTGATGATAATTTGATGTTGGATGGTGGATACCTTGCTGTTTTAAGTTTTTTCTTGCTTTTGGACCCTAGGCTTGGCCTAGTGGTCTAGTTGCTAATATTTGCTTGATTTTTCAGGACCAAAAGCATAATGCACATGGAGAATGATCCAAATCAATTTTAATTGGTGTTGTTGATGTTTGTACACTAATATAACATTGTTTTGTAGGTTGTGGAGCTTTAGGCTTGAGCTTTGAGCTTGCCTTGTGTTGTGCATAGTTTGTTTAAACTGATTGATTGTACACTTGTTGTTTACAGTTTGTCTGCTTGAGTACTGACTGAGTTTGATTGTTTCCAGGTACTTTAGTTGCTCAGTTCCTTGTGAACTATTGCTTTGCTTTGCTTAAGAAACTTGCATTTGAGGTATAACCTTCTTACTTCATGTAGTCTGGAGACCCGGCTGTTACCGGGCCGGGCAAATTGTCTGAAGTCCTCCTTAAGAGGCAATGCTTGTGTATGTTTATTTTTAAGCCCAAGCAGGAAAAGTCCTTCAAGTAAGGCAATTGGTGGAAGGTAGGGACAAGCAACCTGTCCCCCACTATTCAGTGAGTCTTCTCCTTGCTCCCGTTACATGGTTGTAGCATTGAGATCAAAATCCCAAGATCTGTCGTGTCAGAGTCATCGAGTATAGAAGGGTTCCCCTATTCTGGACCCATGCTCATTTGTCAGCTCTCCCTGGTTAGGGATAAGAGCTGTGAGGTCTGATCCTCACTTCACCCATCATCTGCTTCACCTTAGCCTCGTAATGGCAAGGTTAAGAGCAAACACAGCCCGTACAGACGACTTGCTTAGGCAGTCAAACCTATTGTGTGAGCCCCTTGTTTTGGCTATAGTGCGTGCTATGTGGATATCTGATTGACATGCTTGTTTGAGATGCCTGTTCTCATTTGATGATATATGATTGTATGCTTGTGTGCTAGCTTCTTTCCTGGTTAGGTTAGTTTGCTTATGCAAGTAGGATAGAAAACCGAACTTAGGGTAAACGATGCATGACAACATTAGGCTCGAGTCTCAGCTCCCTAGTCGCGTGTCTTTCCCCGGTTTCTGGTTAGCAATTTAGTCCCTTTCAGGGGAACTACATCGCCCTGATCCTCGTTCCAGACGAGGTATGTAGGCAGGTGGTCGTGCAAGACCACTCCGGGCAACCTTTTTCTTTTTTGCGTGTGTTTACTTGTTATCTGACTGTGTGTTTTGGCTCGGATGCCGACGTAAGCCCAGTGATTGGCAGTCGGGCTCCACGTTTGCCCTTTTGAGCGTGTTTTGGTTCGGATGCCGACGTAATTCCATCAAGTGGTTGTCGGGCTCCATGTTTGCCACCCTTGCTTGTTTGTATGTTTTGTGTTGTTTGGCGTGCGTAAGCCGAACTACAGTGGCTCTGATTCTTGTTCCAGACAAGATATGTAGGCATAAGGTGCGACGCCTTATCGAGCCCGTTTCTCCTAACCCCACCTGCGTTCCCCGTGTGTGTGTGTGATGTTTAGCAACCTTTTCTTTATTCTAGGACGTGGATCCCGTCGAGTACGACGGACGTGAGGGGTGCTAATACCTTCCCCTTGCGTAACCGACTCCCGAACCTTTTCTCTCTGGTCGCGAGACCATGTCTTTCCAGGTTTCTCTGAGCGTTTCCTTTCCCTATCTTGGGATAAATAACGTTTAGTGGCGGCTCTGTGTGTTTTTATTTTTAGGCTCGCCGGTTGATTTTTCGCAGGATGCGACAGCTGGCGACTCTGCTGGGGAATATCGATGTAGACCTGTGCTGGTCCATCGTCCCTAAGCGAGTCTTTCCTAGCGTTCTAGGATTAGTTTGGGTTGCTTCTTGTGTGTTATTTATTGCATTTATTATTCTAACCATTGTATATATTTGCATTAATGTCTGCATGCATCATACTATCATGTTGTTGCCGTCCTCTGTGCAGGTGGTTCCTCTGTGTGGGGTGGGTGTTCTGAGTGGGGCTAAAACCCAGGCCCGAGTATACACCTAGGACTAGTGTGGTCTCATGTTCCTCATTTGCTGGATCAGCATATTGTTGCAACGTGACATACCACAAGCCAGACGAGGTTCATTTGATAGTGCTTTCCTCTGTGGGGTACTCCACTTTGGTTGAGTTACTTCATCTGAACTATTGACTCTGGTGACCGATCATTTCCCGGATCTTTGGTTTAGGCGATCTTAAGGGAGCTACAATGGCACACCCGAAAGGGCAAACCCATTGAGTATCTCTTCCCGATTGTCGAGACTATTATCCGCCTTAGGGTGACCTGATTAGAATTTACCTGTGAGGGGAGGGTGATTCTTTCAGATGCATGTTCTGTTGGTGATCAGATGGTGACTTTTTGTTCCGTGGATCAGAGTCATATTTAAGTCGGATTTATGGTCATTTATTGCCGTGACGCCGGATTGCTGTCCGTGATTTATCAGTGGGGATCCGTTTATTTCAGGATTCCCCGGGCCGAGTTATTTATCAGTGGGGATCCGTTTATTTCAGGATTCCCTGGGCCGATTCAGATGGTGATGGTGTGTCTGCTCAGAGACCAGTGATGATGATGAGGATGTATCTGTCTTCCGTTTATTTCGGAACCCGTGGGTCGGATTGGTGGTTGCATGTTTCCTCAGATGGTTGTGATCAGTTCAAAGATCAGAGGCTTCTGTACAGTTGATGATCAGATGACTTGGAGGATGGCCCAGTGCATTGCATACATCTGCATCATTCTCACTTTGCATTCATCTGCACTCAAACTCACGTCTAGCCATATGGGGAGCATTATTGATTGAGAATCTGGTTGAGAGACATCTGGATGTCAAAATGTTATTGGTCAAAATATTATCTGTCTCGATGAAACCAGGATCGAAGGACAGAAGCTTCCTCATATGGATAGACGTTGCATTCATACATATTAACCTGTTTGCTGTTTTGCAGGAATCATTGCTCGCGCTCGTAGAGTCATCCCTTTGCACTCAACCCGTCCTCACAGATACTTCACCAGACGCAATACACCCAGACTGATGGATCTTCCCAACACAGATATGCTCGAACTGAAAGATAAAATGAACGAGCTGATCAACATCATGCAAGGCTTTGCAGTTGGTCAGAAGGCTCTGGCAGATAAAGTTGAAAAGCTCGAGCGGGCTTCAGCTGCTAACAGTGTTGTTAATCTGGATGGTGTCTCCAATCAGGGGTTGGGTGGATCCAAAGATGGTGGTAAAAGAGCGACTGTGGGTTTGGTGAATGACAATGCTGCTGGTTTTGGTGCTGGTGGTCAACCTGGGCCCGGTCTGGGGCAGAATTTGAAGGACAATTTTGTGCCTCCTTTCTATGGGTTTGATGATGACAGGGAGGAAGACAGAGAGGCTGATCAATTCTCCATGCACGATGAGCCATTTGGTCAATATGGTGTCCAGCCACAGAGCAAAGAAATTCAGTTGCTGGCAGAGAAGGTGAAGGCTCTGGAAAGCCATGCTACTCCGGGGTTTGTCAACATGTCGAATATGGGGTTGGTTGAGGGGATTGTGATCCCGCAAAAGTTCAAGGTGCCCGCATTTGACAAATATAATGGAAGTTCTTGTCCAGAGACCCATCTCCAAGCTTTCGTTCGCAAGATCTCTGCGTATACAACTGATCAGAAGCTATGGATGTATTTCTTCCAGGACAGTCTGTCCGGAGGATCCTTGGAGTGGTATACCAAGCTGAAATCTGCTGACATCAAGAGTTGGCAAGATCTTGGAGATGCATTCTTTAAGCAGTATCAGTTCAACGCTGATATGGCTCCGAGTCGTACCCAGCTGCAGGGTATGTCTCAGAAGTCAAGTGAGGGGTTTAAAGAATATGCACAAAGGTGGAGGGAGTTGGCTGCCAGAGTTCAACCTCCTCTAGTGGACAGAGAGATGTCTGATCTCTTCATGGGTACCCTGCAAGGGGTTTTTGCTGAAAGGATGGTGGGTTGTCCGGTAACCAATTTCGCGGACATTGTGGTGGCTGGTGAACGGATTGAAAGTTGGCTGAAAATGGGGAAGATTCAAGGTAGTGCTTCGTCATCAGCATCGAAGAAGCCATTCGGGAAGGGTCAGCGCAAGAATGAGGGTGAATCGAGTGCTGTGTATGTCCAGAGAGGATACAGTAGGGATCGTTACTACCAGCACACTGCTGCTGTAACCATCCCTGCTGGTAATCAGTCAGTACGACAGCAACGTCAGCCACCTCAACAGAGAGCTGGGTACCAGGTGAAAGGAAAAGGGGTTGATCGCCATTTTGATAAGCCGCCTGTGACATACGCAGTTCTGTTCAAAAAGCTGATGGATCTTGGGTTGGTTCAGCCGAGGGCGATGGTTCCGATGAGATCAGACCAGAGGCCTCCTAACTATGATGAGAACGCCCAGTGTGAATTCCATTCGGGTGCTCCTGGGCACAGTGTAGAGGACTGCAAAGCTTTTAAGCACGTAGTCCAAGACCTGGTGGATTCCAAGGCTATTAACTTCGCACCATCTTCGAATGTTAATGCCAATCCTATGCCGGCACATGGTCAGGCGATGGTAAGTGCAATTGTTGAAGATTCGGATCACGCCTGTGCGGTAGGTGAAGAAAATGACAGTGACTGCAAGTTCAGTGGTTGGATAAAGCCGTGCGTACCAGGAAGCTGGAAGGCTTAAAAGATCAGCACTGTCACTCATTCGGAAGAGTAATGATTTCTTGTTTTCAGTTGTTATCTGCATGAAAGCCATACGTGTTGCCCGACACGCAATGGTCCATTGTAAGGGCCACCTCATGTTTAAATTTGCATTTCTGCATCATTAATAAATGGATGTTTTTCAGTCAAAAAGCGGTGTTCCCTGTTTTTCATTTATTTTGCAGTTTAAAAACAAATAAAAATGGCAATGTTTATTTTCATTTTTTATCTTTTTGTTTTGTCTCGTTCCGACTTCAAAAACAAGTTTCCGGATCTCGTTGATAACAATTTGGTTACCCCTCATATGACTTCGACAAACCGATCTATCTTGCTGAAGAAGAAGACGAAGAAGACTGTGATCTGCTGGAATTAACCAGATTGCTAAAACAAGAGGAGAAGGTGATTCAGCCGCCTGAGGGGCGGATTGAGATTGTTATTCCAAGCACCGCCGAGGTCAGGAAATAGGAAATTGAGGCCGCTTCAGAGGCAAGCCGAGAGCAGAATGGTAGTCTTGTAGACAGAGCATGTGGATGCTTCTACCTGGTCGTGTCAGGATACGCCAGGGTCGGATACCGATGTCGTTGTGCACAAGCTACCATGGAGAGAAGACTGTCCTCTAGAGAAGCAGAACGCCAGTGCCTGTATCAGAGAGCCATGGTGACTTTGTTTCATGACATGATTCATCATGAAACCGAATGCAATGCTATGACATGATAGCAAAGTCCCAGACAGAAGAGGGGCATCTGGCAGATATGGCCAAGTCGTTTGACAGATTGAGACAATTCAAGCTGAGGTTGAATTCAAGTGAGTGCACTATCAGAGTGCGGGCCGGTAAGCTGCTGGGGGTTTATTGTAAAAAGGGGAATCGAGGTTCATCCTGCTGTAAAAAAAAAAAAAAAAAAAAAAAAAAAAAAAAAAAACGCCTGAACCGAGGAAGAACATAAAAAAGAGGTTCGTGGTTTCTTAGAAAGATTGAACTACCTGTCATGGTTCACATCTTATCTAACAGCCACGTGCGAACCTATATTCAAGTTGTTTCAAGAAAAAAAAGAGATCAAACGGTCAGGTGAAATAATGATTGCCAAGGGGCAGTGAGGAATAAAAGAATAAGTTGCAGGAACCTCTGATTCTGTTGCCTCCCTATGGAAAGAGACTGTTAATCTGTACTTGACGGCCTTCGAGGGGTCTACGAGGTGTATTGGGTCAGCATGACGCGTCTTGTCGAAAAGAGCATGCAATTTACCTTAGCAAAAAGTTTACCGACTGTGAAACAATACATTCACTGTTCGAGAAAACTTGATGTACTTTGGCATAGGCTGCTCGCCGACTGAGACAGTATATGCTGATTCATGCCACTTTGTGGATTTCCGAGATGGATCCGATCAAGTATGGGTTTGAGAATCCAGCATTGACCGGACGGGTTGCGAGAAGAGCAAAAGAATGTTGACTGATTTGTGACACTCTCAGAAAGCAATCAAGGGGTGTAGTGTCTGATTACATAGCCCAGCAACCCGTAGAAGATTGTCAACCAATGAAGTTTGAATTCCCTGATGAGGACATCTCGAGGTACTCTGATCGAAAGATTGAGAGTAGCCAATCCCGGAGGAGGGGCCTGACCCCGAATCCGAACGGATTCTGATGTCTGATGGGGAGGTTAAGGTGAGTGAGTTTTGTTGCCCGGATAACGTTTGAATGCACCGACGGTGCGATTGTGCAGAAAATGGTGGTAACCTATAAGGATTGGCATGAGATGTTGCCGTTTGTATTGCATGGGTATCGAACGTCGGTACGCACATCTACTGGGGCAACTCCTTTCTCATTGGTATATGGGATGGAGGCTGTATTACTTGTTGAGGTTCAAGTTCCCTCTTTGAGAGTCCTGATGGACGTGAAATTGCAAGAGGCTGAATGGGTAAGGACCCGGTATGAAGAGTTAAGCCTGATTGAGGAAAAAAGGCTAGCAGCCATTTGTCATGGGCAGCTATACCAGCAAAGGATGAAGCGTGCTTTTGACAAAAAGGTACGACCTCGGGTGTATCACGTAGGTGATATGGTGCTGAAAAGGATCCTTCCTCCTCAAAACGATCGAAGGGGCAAATGGACACCGAATTATGAAGGTCCCTTCGTGGTCAAGAAGGTTTTCTCTGGCGGAGCCTTGTTGTTAACAACCATGGATGGTGAGGATTTTCCATCCCCTGTGAATGCGGACGCAGTTAAAAAATACTTCGTATAAATTGACCCGCTGGACGAAAAGAATAAAATAGTCCAGGCAAAAATGGGCATCCCGGCGAACCAAAAACAGAATGAAAGGTTCAGGCAAAAATTAGGGATAAAAATGAAAAAATGTACACCCGGCAAGTCGAGAACCTGAAAAGGCGACTTGGGCAAAAATGGGTATCCCGGTGGACTGAAAACCCGAAAGGGCGGTCCAGGCAAAAGAGGGATTGAAACGAACAACTGCGTCCAGCATGATCGTTTACGCTTTGGTTAAAGCATCATGGATAATACCCGGTAGGGATCAGTCAGAAGCGTCTTGTTCAGAAGGCAGAAAGCGGAGAGTCTGAGGACATATGGGGTGTAACTGAGTTGGAACTCGATGAGATCACGGGTTTCACATTGCCATTAGGATAGATTTTTCCTTTTGAGCGCAATTACCTCTTTTCAGGAATTGCTTCCTTTTGTATTGCTCATTTGAGCCACACACTTTTCCGATCAATAAAATGCAAATTCAGTCAAATAATTTTGTTTTTGTTTTTCATAACCGCTTTGATTGCAAAAACATCCAGATATTTTTGATAAAGAATCTTGCATTTTTAAGACATACAGGTTCCTTCCAATGCATGTTTATAAGATTGAAGGCTTGAAATCTTATTTGGAAGGTTGAGTGACCCAAGTGTTGAAATCTTGACATGCCTGGGGCACGGTGTTATCTGACGATCTGTTTTGCAGGAACTGTTAGATATTCTTCACTCACTTGCAGGTTGTGATGTGGAAGCTTTGTCACAGATCCCCAGAGAGTCTGACCAGGAACGAATCAGTGAAAGAATGACGAAGACGTTGAGGCGTACGATGATCCTTGATGTTAATCAAGAAGACTCTTCAAAGTCGGAAGATTGGAGAGTATGTAATTCCCCGCAGAGTCTGACCAGAAACGAATGAGGATGAAGGGACGAGGGGAGACGTCGAGGCGTCCGACGACCTTTGGAATTAATCAAGAAGACTCTTCAAAGTCGGAAAATTGAAATTTCTGTATAACTTCCAGGAGTACGTTTCTCGTCGAGCGCGGGGTGATTTGGAATACAAGATGATGGAGCAGAAAAGGTCCAGATGAGTCTGGAAATTCCCCAAAAGCGGAAAGCCGATACGAGATTGGGAGGTGGATGCCATGGTTCGATGAGTCGACGGGTGTTCTGTACTTACTTTTCTCATTTCCCAGCTAAGTCCCCGAGCAGGATCATAGGGCTAGCTCCCCAGCAGATTCCAGATCTGTGACTTCTCCAGCCGAGTCAGGATGGTTGTCCCCGGCCGGTTTACAACGGTGTTTCCTCAGCAGCCAGGTCTGAAGGTTGCTATTCCCCGAGTGGAGCGGGTTCAAAGAAATATATCTCCAGCAGTTCCCCGAGTGGAGCGGGTTTTCAATGAAATATATCTCCAGCAGTGTCCATCCTACCAGTGGATTGAACAAGTTCCCGTAGCAGACGGATTTTTGCATCCCCAGCGGTGTATCCTACCTGTGGATTGCATGGGTTGTCCCCAGCGGAGTGGTATGCGTTTCCCAGCAGGTGATAGAGTGATGCATCCCCAGTTGAGTCTGGAGATTGCTGTTTTCCCTGGCAGAGTATCTGTGAGCATCTCCCCAGTGAAGTCAGCAGGTATCTGTGAGGTTTTTTCGAAGCAGAGTTGGGATCGATATCCCCAGCAAGTCAAAAACTGTTGTATCCCCACAGAGTGTTGGTGGTTCCTATCCCCAACAGTTTCTCGAGCGGATTGGGTGCAAAGGAGGTTCTTCCCCAGCAAGGGTTACCTTTTCCCAGTAGCAGTGCTATTCCCCAACAGGGTGGAATCAGAGCAGTGACGAGTTCCTCAGCAGAGTGTCTCGTGCTCCCCAGCAGAATCCCTTGAGGGGGACCTTTTTATGCATTCATCATGTAGAGTAAGCATAGCATGTTGCATAGAAAAATAATAAATCGCGTAGCATTTCCATAATTATGGAGCATTACGCAGAAAAAGATCATGCATCATTGTTGCAAGCATAGAGCTAGTCTCAAGCCGTGGTTACCGTTTGAGAAGTGGTTGTGTCAGACAGTGAAGGTGTTACTCCGAAGAGTTTAGCCTCATGATTGGATCAGAGATGTACCCAGTAGTGCGATACTGGAAGAAGCTTTTCCGTCGGGCCGAGATGGGAATGAAGATTGGAGAATGTTACGCGACCAGCGCGATTCAAGCCGTGGTTACCGCTTGAGGATTGGTTTTGCCGGATAGTGAAGACGATACTCCGAGGAGTTCAGCATTGTGAGCAACGGTATTTCCCAGTCATCAGTAAGTGTCTGGTCGAGCTTGATTGGTGTCCTGTAAAACATCATCATTCGATGTTCAGTAAACGTCGAGTTATTTCCCAGTCATTGTTTGATGTCTGGTCGATCATTGTTTGATGTCCTGTCAACATCCTTGTTTGATGTCCTGTCAACATCCTTGTTTGATGTCCTGTCAACATCCTTGTTTGATGTCCTGTCAACATCCTTGTTTGATGTCCTGTCAACATCCTTGTTTGATGTCCTGTCAACATCATTGTTTGATGTCCTGTCAACATCATTGTTTGATGTCCTGTCAACATCATTGTTCGATGTCCTGTCAACATCCTTGTTTGATGTCCTGTCAACATCATTGTTTGATGTCCTGTCAACATCCTTGTTTGATGTCCTGTCAACATCCTTGTTCGATGTCCTGTCAACGTCATTGTTCGATGTCCTGTCAACATCATTGTTCGATGTCCTGTAAACATCATTGTTCGATGTCCTGTCAACGTCGAGTTTTCTCCCAGTCATCAGTCAGTGTCTGGTTGAAAATGTTACTCTGAGGAGTGTGGTACCATGACGTCAGATCAGCAGTGTTCCCCAGTAGTGCGATATTGGAGGAAATGTTTCCGACGGACAGAGATGGAAATGATATCAGAAGACGTTACGCGATCAACGCGATTCCGGGGTTCAAATGGAGAAAAGGAGATGTTGCGACATTTTCTGGAGGTCGGGGTTCAATCAGAGAAGAGTATATGCTGAGGCATTTTCTGGGGTTCAAATGGAGATAGAGTTGAAGATTATATCCAGGATGAGGTCCTTGGGATTATCTTCTGTTCATGTGTCACCTTAGACTTTGGCGGATGCCAGTGGAGGTCGTTACGGGTGTCTTCGGAAGAAGAGATACACATGTTACCTTCCTTTTGTGAAGGTGTACCCTCTGATATGTCGCCCTCAGAGTGGTGTTTGGTGTTATTTCCGGCGTTGCCAGCGGAATTATCACGAGAGATTGGAGAACGGGGTTCAAATGGAGAAAAGGAAATGTGGAGACATTTTCTGGAGATGGGGTTCAAACGGAGAAAGGGAGGTGTTGCGGCATTTTCTGGAGAACGGGGTTCATATTGGCGATCGCGGGTTATCGTCAGGCGACTGGGGTCCAAATCGGAGAATGGGGTCCATTTATTTTGGCAAACAGGAGAATGGGGTTCAAATGCAGAGATCTGAGGGTCGTTTGCGCAGAGAAAATTTCGGGGTTCAAGAAAATGAAAAAGAGCGGAGAAAATTTCGGGGTTCGAGAAAAGAAAAAGAAATCAGCAGAAAATTTTGGGGTCCAAGAAAAGAAAAAAAAGGGGAGAATAATAATCCCGAGTGGATGTGTGGTGATCAGGCCATGGTTATCCCTGAGTTACCATTTATTTCGGTATCCAGGTCGACGTTTCAGAGTTTGTTTCTTCGCCGATGCTGGCAGGCGTTAATTATATCCCATCAGAGTGCAAATTGTTCGTCTGTTCTTGGTATTCAATCACTCTTCATCCTGATCATCCGAACGCCGAGGCTATTCGTATCGACAGGTTCACAGTGGATTGAATAGGGGCAGCTGTAACACCTCAAAATTTGCCCTCCTCTCTTGGGACTAAGCTTAACATATTGCATACATGTTTAGGTCATTAGGCATTGCATATTGCATATCATGTGGTTACATTGTGCAAGTCATCTTCCCAAGTCTTGGTCAGGAGATGAGGAAGTCAAAGTGCAAGCCTAGGGTTTATTGACTGATCATTGGCCATCTGAGGATTGGGTGATCAAATTAGGGTTTCATGATTCTCCAATGGATGTTGGTCTTCATCTTGATTGCAATGATACATCATCATCATCATGGTTGGATGTCATCAGAAGATTGAAGAAGATTCCTTGAGATTAGGGTTTTGACCACTGGTCAACCCTAATCAGTTGTATTGGGCCAGTCAGGGCTTGATCAGGAGATGGGGTTTCTGATGATTATGGGGTTCATTTTGTGATTATATGGTGATTATTGAGGCTAGGGTTTCACCCTTGAGCCATTTCAGTTGGAGATTGAAGCTTAAATTGATCAATGCATTGCCTGATTCATCTATCAGTTGAAAAAGTCAACTGTGGTCAACTGTACATGATCTGATGGATTTGGAGGTGGAAATGAGTTGGATACACTTCATTTATGTTGGAACAAGTGTTATTTGACATCTCAAAGCTTAAGAATGAAGAAAATCAAGTCAGGACAAAAACTGCCAAAAATAGAAAGTGACTTGTAACTGAAGTTTCCAAAAATGGAAAGTTTTGGACCTCAAAGCCACGTGTCCAAGGAAGCTTCAAATGCAAATTTGTTCAACATAAAAGTTGTAGATCTTGTTCTCACCTTTCCAAAAAGTCCAAGAACTTGAAAATCCAATGTATGGTTGGAAAGTTATGGCTCAGTGAATTTCAAAAATGACCCGTAATCAGGAGGCCATAATTACCACATACTTTGTCCAAATTGCAAGTTCTTTATATGCACAAACTCCATTTGACATGTACTTTGAGGGTGCATCATTGGATTTGTTCAAAAATGGCCAAGGCAAAAAGTCACTTTTCAACTGGACAGCTGAATTGGACCAGGGGCAAAATTGTCCAACTCTCAAAATAATTGGAATTTTTGAATGGGACTTTTTCCAACACCTCAGGAATGGCATTTTGAGCTTGTTTGAATCATCACTTTGTGGCCAGAGCATATGGTTTGAGTTTTGGTTTGAAAAATGAAATGGTGAAAATTGGACATTTTGCATTCACATGTGAATTTGAGAATGGAGCAACCAATAAGCATGGGACAAGTTTCTATGGTTCACATGTGTCATTTGGAGATTGCATGAGCTGTCAAAACAGCTGGCATGAGCTGGCATAGTGTATTTACATTTTTGCCCTTGTTTACAAATTGCCATTTTCACTAACTATGCCAAATTGGTTAATTACATGATTAGTGATGGATTAGTGCAATGTATATAAACCAAATCACTTCCTAATCATAACAGAATCTCACAATTACCAAAGTTGGATCTAAACCTCTCACATTCTCTCAACTTCTCTCAAGAACACTCAAGAACACTCAAGAACACATCACACCAAAATCCAAAGAACTTCTTCATTTCTTCATCAATTTCGAAGATTCTTTTTGTGTTGATCTTCATTCCTCTCATACTCCAACTGTTTTGGCAAGGCAAGATCAAAGGAGCTCCAAAACACGACTGTCCAAGTTTGCTCCATCAATGGTGAATCAAGCTTTTGTGCATTAGAAGCAACCTAAATCGAACCTGATCATATCATTCAACTTCTTGGAGCATATGTTGCATCTGTTTTGGTAAAGGAAGTGCAAACATCTTCAAATTCATCACTGTCTTCGAATCGAGGTAACTTTTCGAATCTCATGGATTAGTGAATTGTTATGTGCGTTTGAAAGTATGTTTGATGTAGAATGCAATGATGCTTGTAGTTTTAGGAATGGATAATCATAGGTTGAGATATCGCGATTTGAAACTTTGAAGTGAAAACCTAAAATGCTCGATCCAGAAAACTTAGAGACAGTTAGACAAAATCATGATGATATTCGTACTCTACGTGTTAAGACCTTTCCAACGGCTATAGGCATGTTAGTTTTCATTGAGATTTGATGATTCATCGTGTTCATGTGTTGCTGGAAAATTCTGGAGAGAAAACGATGAAGGAGTAGCATTTGATCCGCTTCAGGCCAATTCTCGTTCAAAAAATGTGTTTCCCGCGCCACTGTTCCGTTAATTACCATAATGCCATTAATGAAATCCATTTAAATTAAATAATTCATAAAAATTCATTAACACCTTAAAAAATTCACAAAAAATAGTAAAAAAAATCAGAAAATTGTGGAAATTTTTTCCTTGACTTTGTTGACTTGTGTAGGATTTTTTTGACCTATTGGTCAAAGTTGTGCATGGCAAAAATATTGTTTGACCTAGGCTTCTTTCATATGTGTCCATTTTTGATACATTTCACCATTTGATTCATGAAATGCACAAAATGTAAAATAAATTCTTGAAAATTTTTGTGATGATTGTAGACTCATTGATGTTCATTTATATGTAAATTTCATGCATTTTTGATACCTGGTCAATGAGCAGCAAATTCTGGAACTTAGGTGTGACAATTTGTGTCACACCTCATTATGTCAACTTGCTGGATTTTTTTGAGTGACCTATACTTGTTGGATTAATGTGAAATTTTGCATGATGGTTGATTAACATGTTAAGATGCTATGTGAATTTTTGTGGAAATTTATGTGGCATTTTCAAATTGATTGCTATTTTTCATTTCTGGTTGTTGAATGTGCAAGTCCATGTGACCTAGGTTTGTAGTTTTGATGTGAAATCTTCATGTGGTATGGTATGGTCATGAAATTTGATATGCATGAACTAGACACATAATGTGACATTCCTGTTTTGGTCTCATCCATTTCTTTGTTGTTTTCAATGAGATATGAATTTTTGAAGTGGATGTATGCATTGATGTTGTGATTTGGAGCCTATAATTGTGACTGTTTTTGTTGATTTTCATTGACATGGTTCCATTTTCCCAATTAAGCTCAAATTTGACATGGTAGACCTTGATTGACCCCTGTTTAGGTGTAATTAATTTGAGAATTTTTGGATGTGTTTTGATATGGAATTGAATGCAATAGTTCTGTTTGTATGCTTGGTGCTTCATTTGAGCCCATTTGGATTGTTTTGTGCATGAATTGAACATAATGGATGATATAAACATGAGACCAATGATGTTTGCTTTTGTTTGATGATAATTTGATGTTGGATGGTGGATACCTTGCTGTTTTAAGTTTTTTCTTGCTTTTGGACCCTAGGCTTGGCCTAGTGGTCTAGTTGCTAATATTTGCTTGATTTTTCAGGACCAAAAGCATAATGCACATGGAGAATGATCCAAATCAATTTTAATTGGTGTTGTTGATGTTTGTACACTAATATAACATTGTTTTGTAGGTTGTGGAGCTTTAGGCTTGAGCTTTGAGCTTGCCTTGTGTTGTGCATAGTTTGTTTAAACTGATTGATTGTACACTTGTTGTTTACAGTTTGTCTGCTTGAGTACTGACTGAGTTTGATTGTTTCCAGGTACTTTAGTTGCTCAGTTCCTTGTGAACTATTGCTTTGCTTTGCTTAAGCAACTTGCATTTGAGGTATAACCTTCTTACTTCCTGTAGTCTGGAGACCCGGCTGTTACCGGGCCGGGCAAATTGTCTGAAGTCCTCCTTAAGAGGCAATGCTTGTGTATGTTTATTTTTAAGCCCAAGCAGGAAAAGTCCTTCAAGTAAGGCAATTGGTGGAAGGTAGGGACAAGCAACCTGTCCCCCACTATTCAGTGAGTCTTCTCCTTGCTCCCGTTACATGGTTGTAGCATTGAGATCAAAATCCCAAGATCTGTCGTGTCAGAGTCATCGAGTATAGAAGGGTTCCCCTATTCTGGACCCATGCTCATTTGTCAGCTCTCCCTGGTTAGGGATAAGAGCTGTGAGGTCTGATCCTCACTTCACCCATCATCTGCTTCACCTTAGCCTCGTAATGGCAAGGTTAAGAGCAAACACAGCCCGTACAGACGACTTGCTTAGGCAGTCAAACCTATTGTGTGAGCCCCTTGTTTTGGCTATAGTGCGTGCTATGTGGATATCTGATTGACATGCTTGTTTGAGATGCCTGTTCTCATTTGATGATATATGATTGTATGCTTGTGTGCTAGCTTCTTTCCTGGTTAGGTTAGTTTGCTTATGCAAGTAGGATAGAAAACCGAACTTAGGGTAAACGATGCATGACAACATTAGGCTCGAGTCTCAGCTCCCTAGTCGCGTGTCTTTCCCCGGTTTCTGGTTAGCAATTTAGTCCCTTTCAGGGGAACTACATCGCCCTGATCCTCGTTCCAGACGAGGTATGTAGGCAGGTGGTCGTGCGAGACCACTCCGGGCAACCTTTTTCTTTTTTGCGTGTGTTTACTTGTTATCTGACTGTGTGTTTTGGCTCGGATGCCGACGTAAGCCCAGTGATTGGCAGTCGGGCTCCACGTTTGCCCTTTTGAGCGTGTTTTGGTTCGGATGCCGAAGTAATTCCATCAAGTGGTTGTCGGGCTCCATGTTTGCCACCCTTGCTTGTTTGTATGTTTTGTGTTGTTTGGCGTGCGTAAGCCGAACTACAGTGGCTCTGATTCTTGTTCCAGACAAGATATGTAGGCATAAGGTGCGACGCCTTATCGAGCCCGTTTCTCCTAACCCCACCTGCGTTCCCCGTGTGTGTGTGTGATGTTTAGCAACCTTTTCTTTATTCTAGGACGTGGATCCCGTCGAGTACGACGGACGTGAGGGGTGCTAATACCTTCCCCTTGCGTAACCGACTCCCGAACCTTTTCTCTCTGGTCGCGAGACCATGTCTTTCCAGGTTTCTCTGAGCGTTTCCTTTCCCTATCTTGGGATAAATAACGTTTAGTGGCGGCTCTGTGTGTTTTTATTTTTAGGCTCGCCGGTTGATTTTTCGCAGGATGCGACAATGGCCATACATCCATCGGTCGAAGGTGATCCAAGAGATTGCGATACTGGGTAATACATTGTCTAGGACATATGTTATAACTCATACCATTTGCACCATAAAAGTAAAAATATTATTTAGAGATAATAATCGGTAAAGTAAGTAAATATAGTCCATTTTTAAGAACTTACTTTTGTGTATACGGGAATGTGAATGGGTTGTTGTTGACGGACGCTAGGGACGGTAGTCTGGACCAACCCCATGCTTAGAGCAAAACAGTACATCCAGAAAATATAGATGTGTCTTTGTGTATATTTTTACATAAAGAGCTATAAAGATAAGCCAAACAAACGGATCCTCAACTGTAACTTCCTATTCTATCTACATGTCTTAGTAAAGGTAAATACATAACATGCATACTAGAACCACTACCTTCGGGAAATAAAAATGAACCAATTAAAAATATAATGTAACACCTAATTTTTATTATTCGAGCCTCTTCAGTAGAATTATCATCTAACTGTAAGTTGTTATAATATGCCTTAAGGCGTGAAAGGAGTATACCTTGACCTCTCGAGTTATCATCTAGCAAATCAGCATCCAAGAGGTCCATGCAAATTGAATTCACATAGTTGGTTTTACCATTTACCGTCTTACCTTTGATAGGCAGTCCCAATAACATGTAGACGTCTTCTAACGTCACGGTACATTCACCGGTTGGAAACTAGAATGTGTGTGTCTCGGGACGCCATCTTTCACATAACGCAAGAATAAATTTATCATCCACCGACCAAGACATTAGTTTGCTTATATGTCCAAAATCGGCGAGTTTGACATACGGTTGAATCATCGGGTCCATGTGTACAAATTCGTGGACCCGAGTTCGAAACCTAGAAACATCCTATAAAAGATAAACAACAAATTAAGTATCTTTATTAAAAATTATTCTAGACAAATAATAGAAGAATTAAACGCTTACATAAGTTGTTATGTTTGCAATTGTGTCTCTGTGCGATTCACCCATTGTGATGAGAGACATTTTGTCGAAGTAAATATTTTAAATAGTGGTTGTTGTAGATGAAAGAGTTGTTGTTGTTGAGAAAGAAGTGATTGTTGGTGAGTAAAAAATGTGAGACTTTCTTTTCTATTTATAAGGTGTGACATGCAAAAGTATGAATGCATGGATAATGGTGATTGCATGCTCATGCCAAATGGTTTGGCGCCCATGTGCAATTGTCAAATGCTAGCGCCAATCAAAGTGGCACCTCCTAGGCTTGCATGCATGCTTCATCTTAACCTATCCTGGCGCATGCATGGCTCTGCATGCTTAGTTTCGAGATTTGCATGGAAGACAAGGTAGCGCCAATTGGACTAGCGCCCATGTAAAAGGGATACAAGCTAGCGCCAATTGGACTGGCGTTAGGGATTGCATGATTGACACATGACTTTCCTCTAGCTTGCATGTTTTACATATCACTTTCGTCTTGCTTGCATGCTTGACACATCACTTCCCTCTAGCTTGCATGCTTAACACATCACTTACCTATTTAAGTGTCTTACTATCTACATCCAACAATCAACACAAATTCATTTGCACCCAAAAATTACTTTTCATCTGCACAAGAAATATTACAATGTCATCTGCACCCAAATATACTATCAATGCTCACTGCAATGGTGAGACATATGCGTCTAATTTATACGGGTTTTATTTTTGAAACACTGATACTATCCGACTTACGATAAAGAGAAATTCAAATTTCTTGCATTTGGAAAAACGAATTGAATCTTGCATAGGATATGGTCTTGTGTCACATATCACGTATCAAAATCCAATTTTTTTTAGAACAGTCAATGCAAAATTTTCCCGCTGAAGGTACGGGAGGATGAAGATGTTGAATACATGTTTGTTAGTCACAAACATTCTGGTTGCAACACTATTGAGTTATATATTACTCTTCAACCAAGTATACCATCTCAGAAATCTCAAATAACTAATCAAGTTAAATCTGATGAATTTAATTCAGAAAACTCATATGATGCCGACCCAAAAGCAGAAGCAGAAGTCAACATCATTGATGAAGAAGAAGAGACCGAGACACATGTCGATCATATGTTGAACAACAGCATTGAAGATGGCGATCATCCAGCGCCATTACCTCCAAGTCATATATATAATTCGTCTCAACATATGACAAACATGGATATATATGACGATAAAACATCCAACGGTGTTTTTTATAACCCGTATCCACGATCAGAGGGTGAGTTAAAAGTGGGAGACATGCTCCGCACTAAAGAAGAATGTTCGCGACCTATCAAAAAATTTCACATGAATAACTCTGCTGATTTCATCGTGAAACACACTGATTCGAAAAGGTATGTCATCGAATGTCGTAACATCCTTTGCAAGTTTCGGTTGGTTGCGTCTCACAAAAAGAGAAGTGACTCTTGGGAGATAACTTCTATAGACCCACCTCACAGTTGGATTGTAACTAATGTTGAGCAAGATCACCGTAAATTAAGCGCTGCATTGATATGTCAAGACATTTTGCCGCTTGTTAACAAAGACCCATCAGTGAAGGTGAGTATAATAATATCTCATATCGTCACAAGCTATAATTATATTCCCTCTTACAAAAACCGTGGATTGCAAGGACAAAGGTTGTTGAACAGGTATTCGACAACCGGGAGGATTCATACAAAGAATTGTCACGGTTTTTATGGGCCCTAAAATCATACGTACCAGGAAATGTTGCAATTATGGAGACATTGCCAGCATTTACGCCAGACGGAACCTGTGTTGCTGGAAATAGAATATTTCACCGCCTCTTTTGGGCGTTTGAACCGTGCATCAAAGGTTTTGCATTCTGCAAACCTATTATTCAAATTGATGGAACATGGTTATACGATAAATACAAAGGTACTTTGCTTATGGTTGTTGCACAAGACGGCAACAACAATGTTTTTCCCATTGGCTTTGCTCTGGTTGAAGGTGAAACCGCTGGTGGTTGGGGTTTCTTTCTTTGACATCTCAGAACACATGTCGCTCCACAAGTCAGTCTCTGTTTGATTTCAGATAGACATGCTGCCATTAAGAGTGCTTACAATAACCATGATAACGGATGGCATGATCCTTCTTCTACCCATGTCTATTGCATTAGACATATCGCATAAAACTTCATACGTGCAATCAAAGATAAGAATCTTTGCAAAAAAGTGGTGAATGTTGGGTATGCTCTAACTCAGCCGTCATTTCAACATTACCGTGATGAAATTAGATTGTCTAATGCAGATGCAGGAAGATGGATGGATAACATACCAGTAGAGCAATGGAAAAAGGCATTTGACGGAGGCTGTCGATGGGGACACATGACAGCAAACCTTGTGGAATGTATGAACGGCGTATTCAAAGGCATTAGAAATCTACCAATAACCGCTTTGGTCAGAACAACCTATTATAGGTTGGCTTCTACCTTCGCAACCAGAGGTGAAACTGTAGTGTAGTGTTAATGTCGGGTCAAATATTCAGTGAATGTTGTATGAAAGTGATGAAAGAGGAAAGTATCAAAGCTAGCACACACGCAGTTATAGTCTTCGACCGTCATAGGCAAAATTTCAGTGTACAGGAAACAATGGATCACAATGAGGGGAGGCCAAATTTATCTTATGTTGTCAAACTAAACAGAAGTTGGTGTGGTTGTGGAAAGTTCCAGGCCTTCTGTATTCCTTGCTCCCATGTCATTGCGACATGCGTACATACTCTCCAGGACGCTTACAGCCATCTATCTGATGTTTACAAGGCAATTACCGTCATGAATGTGTATAACAAAAGCTTCCCAGTGCTACCAATGGAGGAATACTGACCTCCATATGAAGGTCACATAGTTTGACACAACGATGAGATGCGAAGAAAGAAAAAAGGACGGCCAAACAACACGCATATTAGAACAGAAATGGATACGACTGATAAAATGATAAGACTATGTAGTATATGTCGTCAACCAAAACACAATAAGAACAACTGTCCCAATCTAGGAGCAACATCTGCATCATAAGATAGTATCTCCTTTTAATTTTTGTAACCTTGGATTTTTATATATCATTATCTTTTTGTTACAACAAGGTTAACAACAAACATCACTACAACATAAGCAAACTTAAAACAAAATATTTCTAACTTATTACAACAATCAAATTGATGATATCTCGTCCAAACATCATTTCTCTAGCATCCTTATCAGTTTTGACTCACACCCAACCAAATATACTATTGAGTCTCTCAATACTTCTAATTTTCCCCCTTCTGGTATTTTTCCATCTAACCAACGAACCATCTCCCTCTTCGGTTGATCAAAACTACAGATATTCCAGAAGAGCATCAACATCGGAGGTTTGTCTCTCGAATAAATCACTTTTCCATAGCGGCGACAAACACCAAACATGTTTGCAATATGACAAAATGAGATGTGGAAAAATGATTCACACAACACCTCTATTTATAACTCCAAAAATTGCACATTACATTGAGGCGCCAGTCTAATTTGCGCCTCCTCTTCCGAATAACACATGGGCGGCAATTGGATTGGCAACAACATGTGTTGTAGCCAATCCAATTGGCGGCTCCACTTAATGTTTAAGGGTAGTCATCAATTAGTCTGGCGCTTATGCCCTACATTTTTTTTAAACTAGGGTACTTTGGGAATTGTTTTGAAAATTGAGTTATTTTGAGCATTTTTTTAAAAAAATTGGGGTATTTGAGTAAAAAATTATAATATATCTTTTTATTTATTTATTATTATAAATAACTATTAAACTTTAAAAAAATAATATGCTATGTTAAAGTTACTCTCACACCTTACATTTTTTTAATAAATAAGGTGGTCCAAGACCACCATAAAATATATTAGAAAGTAAGATGTAGGTATAGAGATAGAGACAAAAATAAATGGAACTAAATCAAAACTCCTTAATGATAAACTCTATAGTAAGGAAGATCTATGGAGTTCTTAACAAAATTCATAAGAATGTTCTTATGAACTACATCCCACCGAGTAAAATCATGTACATGTAAACCTAAATTAGCAAGTTTATCTGCGCAGTGATTACCTTCCCTAAAGATATGAGTTGCCAAAAGATAATGGATCTAGTATGATACAAAGCATTCTCCCACTTGTTTCGAAGTCTCCACAGAATCATAGAAGGTTTTTTGAACGCAAGAACAACCAACTTCAAGTCAGTTTCTAACCAAAGATGATTTTTGTTTTTGTCTTTTGCAATTTCAATAGCCATCATAGCAGTCGTAAGCTTTGCCATTAGGGCATTCTCTACCACAATATTCATCGAGAAGCGACCAAGATGAATACCATTATAATCCATGTAAATACCATCACAAACAGCAACACTCATAACTCCCACAGAGGCACCATCGTTATTACATTCCACTCAGCTCAAAAGAGGAGGGTGTCAAAGAAACTCTTTCACTATATAAGACTTAGGAGGATTCAACTTCACATTGAAGCCAATAAGAATATTGGAATCCAACATAGAGATAGAATCGATTTTGAGAGAAGCATTACCCGCACAAGAAACCTCAACAATAATGGAATTGAATGTCGTATTCCAATGAGTTTCGATGTTGTTAAACCTAAATTTGTTCCTAGCATGCCAGATAACATTAAAAATATTTATAATAGCAGCTAACACAACCGACTTACATTAAGCAGAAAAGTGGTCGTTCAATGTCACCCAACCGTCATCACACCTAACACATTACAATCACACCTTTACAATTCCATAAATACATTTCACAACTTTTATTAAAGAATTTTAGAAATTTTCACTCCAATCCTTTTGTCCCCAATTTCCTAGATCACCACACTTTTCATAATATTTTCTAAAATACTATATTTCTAAATAATAAGATACTGTTGTGTTTTTTATTGACATACCTTCTACTTTAAAAATAAAGTAGGACCAAACAATATTTTAAAAAAACTCATAAAAAAATGGTTTTTCTATTAAGATTAAAAGTACAATTTAAGGAATTTTTACTAAAGTAGTTGAAATTTAATTAAAAAAATTCAAAACATTTACTTGTACATAATTATATATGTCTTTAAATCTCAATAAACATAATTTATACTATCAAATTATTATAAATTATTTTTTTTCTACTTCTAAAAAAAATAGGGCTAAACAATATTTTAAAAAAGCTCCTTATAAGAATATAATTTTTCTATTAAGAATAAAAATACAATTTAAAAAGTTTCTACTAAAGTAGTTCAAATTTAATAAAAACTTTTCGAAATATTTACTTATACAAAACTATATATACATTTGAATATCATTAAACACAATTTATACGATGAAGTCATTACAAATTATTTTTCAATTCTTTACACCAGCCTATATTTTCATAATTCTTTTAGTATTATTTTATTTTATTTTTATCTAATTAAAAAAAATTATTCGTTGATGTGTCAACATCATCGTTACTGTTGTACATTATTTAACTACGAGAATTATAGAATTTATTAGTTTTATTTATTAAAAATATTTATTTTAAAAATGTAAAATTTTCTATAATATCAATTAATATTTTTTAATTAGTGATTTATTCAGTCACACACGCATTTTTAAATATTTATAAAAAGAATATTTATTTAATTTTTTACAACATATTTCCTATTTTTAGAAATATAGTAGTGTTTTATTTTAATTTATATCCATGTTTAACATGTATTTGAGTAGGGGGTCTGCAGGTCCAACCTGCTGACTCAAATTGTATCAATCCATAAATCATCTAAGCTCGTTTATTTACGAATATATCCAACTCAACTCTTAACAATTTCTATAGTTTGGTTTTGTTATCGATTTGACTTTTGCAACCCGCAGAACCGCTGATCCAATCCACTAATGTGTCTTTAATAATTTCTTCTTATTATTCTAAATAAAAATATAAAATTAATATCTCACTAATAATCATAATTTTCTCAAAAAAAAAATATTTTTCACCAATAATACTATTATATCAATGAGTATACGTAATTATAAGATTAAATATTATTTCTTATTCTCTTTTGTATCATTTACAACTTATGTATTTTATGGAAATAACGTGTCTTGTTGAATTTTATAATATTATCAAATGTTATATCGTGTTGATCAATTTTATTAGATATTATTTTTATCGAATTTGAGTATTATAAATGTGTATGATTGTACTGAGTTGTATCACTTTTTTTTAAACTGATAAAAAGAATTTAAAAAATATATTTTTTATTTGAAACACAACATATAAACTCAATCCAATGAATATGTCGGTTCGAATCGGTTTTAATAATGAAATTGCAGTTGGATAAAAAAACTAAATCCATTAAAATTTGAAAGAGTTGGATAATATGTTAGATCAAATCCGGTTTAACCAACTCATGTACACCCCTATATTTGAGATGAATGTTGATATTTTCTTTATTTAGTGATCTATGAATATATTTAGTGATCTATGAAAATGTATAATTGAAATGTATGTTAATATTTTCTTTATTTAGTGATATATGAAAATGTAAAAGTTGGAGAGGCTTAAAAAAGATGAGAGGAACAACAAATTAAATGTCCTTAAGTGTCACCGGTGACATGTTATAATGTTACAATTGACATTACATATTTATAAATAAAATAAATAAATAAACACTTACCATACCAATCACCTCTCTTGATAAATCTTACATGTGTATAGATCACACTTAAATTTGAATTCAACCGCTATATACTATCAAAAAGTATTAATTCAAGTAAAAAAAAATTATATAAAATAATACTAAAACAAAGTACTAAAATTAATTATTAAACTATTTAAAATACTATATCAAACAAAAAATTTATAAAGTGGATTATAAATTATAATTATAAAATTTGTAAAATTATTTAAAATGACTTATTTAAATAAATTACTTAAATAATACTAAAAACTCATTATCTCCACTTATTCTGTCACATCACCTTCACATTTAATCTCATTGTTAATGTCTACAAGAATAATATAAAGCTCAATTTACTTATCTAAATTGAATCCTATCGAAGATAAACAAATATAAAATAAATAACAAAATTGCTGGAAAAATAACTCAATCGTTGCAAGAAAACCTTTTTTACGCATAAACATGCATGACTCGAATGATCCCGATAAATTATCCAATCTAAAAGAGAAGAATGCAAACCTTGCTCAAACATCATTTTCATAGGTGATGTCAACTATAGAGATCATTTTCATTTCTTAAAAAAAATAAGATCTTTACTACTACAATTTTGATGTAAAAATGTTTAATTAATATCACAAATTTCAGAACTCAGCTCAACCAAACCAAGCAACGCTCAACTGTTGTTGAGTAAGTTGTGCATATCAATGACGCTAAACATAGAGCAATCGGGCATCAATTGGTAGAAATTATGACAAATTTATTCAACATATTTGTCTCAGAAGCAGACATTAATCCTTATCATAAGTAACCTAGCAAATACTAATCCAAAATATGTAGCAGCAAGTAGATTATATAAAACTGTTTAACCACAATATCTTGCTATGACTGATTTCTTGAATTCAGATGATATTGACTGTAGTCTGCATGCTAAGTATTTAACATGTAGCTAAATTGCATACTTTTGATTAGTCTTAGAAACCATGAAGCTTGATATTCTCCTTCTTTACAATGCCAGCCTGTTTGTAACACCGTAGAGAAAGTTAGAGAGTATAACACTGTTTCATAGTATAACAGAACATTATTAGGCACATAATAATTTAGACAAAACATAAAGCTTACCTGCACAAGGAAAGTAGAAACATTCTTCCTTTGATCTCCCTGAAGTTGTATGACCTGCATTCATACACAACTAACATTTAGCTTTAACCGGTAACAATGAGAAAATAAATCAAATACCCGATAAAACATCTATCAATTGCATGCTTGGATTCATTTTAGGGCATTCAAAAGTGATACCGAAGTCTTAAAATTGATTTTGGTATGTCTTACAATTGATTTTGCCTTTAAAATAGATTCTAAATCAAATACCCGATAAAACATCTATCAATTGCATGCTTGGATTCATTTTAGGGCATTCAAAAGTGATACCGAAGTCTTAAAATTGATTTTGGTATGTCTTACAATTGATTTTGCCTTTAAAATAGATTCTAATATGTTTGGTTTGCAAAAACAATTCTAGAGATGCATATTGATTTTGGAATGATTTAGAGGTGTTTGGTTCTATTAAAGTAGAACTGGTTCGGCCTCCATAACTGATTCTACTTGAAGCTAAAATTTGTAGCTTTTAGGTTTGAACGTGATTTTTACATTGAAATTTCTTGTTCAACTCAATTTTGTATTAAAGTTATCCAAACATAAATCACTTTACGTTCAATTCACTTTTAACCACGATCAATTCATTCAAAATCAATTTTTTTCACCGCAGAACCAAACATTAATGCTTTTGGATTCGTAGCTTTTGTATCCAACCGAGGTTCAAGTCCCTTTCATGTAATGGTATCCAAACATAAATTAGTTTACTCAAGTCAATTTTGACTAAGATCAAATTCTGCCACAGGAGAACCAAACACACACAGAATCACATTAAATGGGAGAGGAAATAAAACATTCCACTAGGTGCATTTTTTCCTTCGATTGCAAAATAAAAAGATTGCATAATAGTACATTAACATTTCGCGTGAAGAAAAAGAAGACAAACCTGGCCCAACTCAGGGTCCTCGACAACAGTACCATTACAGCAGAATTCTTTCTTCAGGTCCTTGAGTATCTTGCTATAGCTGTACTCTTTCTTTAACCCTTGAACAGTTGTTAAGCTTTTCCTTCCGTTACGCTGTTGTACACGGACATGAACATATTCTTTTGTCCCGGCACCGGCACCAGAGTCCTCAGCATTTGCCTCAGCAAAGGGATCTAATCAATTAACATATCATATTAGTAGCAACCAACGCTAAATTATTGACAAGAAATTGTTACATATCTTGTTTCAATTTTTCTGATTCAAGAATACATGAACTTAAGAGATTCAACACCCACCAAAAGTTGTTGGGATGTTTGTGTCAAACTCAGACATGAAACTTGCCCTTGGTAACTTGTAATAGTGAAGTCCTTCTGGTGTAATCAACCACTAAGCACTGGAAAAATATCAAATATACTCCAGATCAGAGATGAAATGTGCCAAAAGACATTTCTCAATCTATATTATGCTTAATAGCAGTTCTCAATTTTCAAATATATGAACTGCAATAAAGCATATAACAAATGCACTACAATAAAATAGGAAACATTTGATTACACAGATTTTAACTACAGAGGAAATATGCACTAGTTAAGAGACTAAGTTCCCCCCAAAGGAGGAAGATTAAGATTCTCTGCAGTAATTAAGAGACTTAGCCCTCTGCAGCAGCCGCCATGATGGAAAGGTTAGAAGCTTTATCACACTACCTTTATCAATAACATGTTGAAAAACACGAAATCTTCATTGTCCTTAAATATATCAAAACCCAACTCTTCGAAAACGTTATTCTTTTAGATGAAGACTCAAGAATGATTTAACATTTTTAACAACAGATATAGCACCCTTTCCAAAAAACAACGGAAATAACATGTCTCAGTCATATACATTCTGACTATCTACTGCATATACCAATGTTGTTAAACTTGAGAACCTACCCAAGTGAGAGGAGGCTAAAAGATTCTAACTCGAGGATCATAAGGTTCTACCAATCTTAAATTATACTAATACATATATATAATATTACGCATAAAAATAGTAAAAATTGGAGATATTTGATGCTAAACTGTCAATTCTACACTCCTCGCAACTAGATCAATTGCTTAATGTACATTGATGCACAGTTTGACTGTAACAATGGCCTTCCCAGTTCTGAAAGTGCCTTTAAATTCATAGTCTCAGATCTTGCTATGTTTCAGACCAAACAGAAAAACTACAATTACCCCATCCTCATACAATATTCAATAGCCATGAAAAGAAACATCAGGGCAAGGAAAAATGCATAAGCTGATTCCCTGATAGTCATTATATCATTGTCGCAGCAATGTTCTCACGATTGAGATCATGACTAAGATCACGAGGGGTAGCAAGATGGCAACTAGAATTGTAAGATTCTAATTTCTACCCCAATAAATACCTAGGAGCGAGAGGGGGCTAGCGGGATATCAAAGATCGTAACCAATTTTGTAAGATCCTACCAAAATAAAAATAAAAATACATTACATAAACTAAATTAATCCTTCTCCATTTAAATAAAGTTGATTTAAGGAAATTAAAAAGTTATGAATAGTTAAGAAATATTGTATTAGTTAATTTTATAAAGAAAATATTTCATTTAATTAATTAAATATAGTTAGGGAATATTAGTCATTTTTGGCCTATTTAAGTATTGGACCTCCATGAATAAAACTCAGCCCAAACCAATGTTATGAATTGGGCCTTAAATAGCCCAATATCCTTCTCTCAACAGAAACCAAACCCTAACTTTCATTTCTTCCCAGCCACCGACCTCCATCGGCCTCTTGCTCTTCCAGAGAGGGTACAAACATGGTAGCAAATGACAACCAGAGACACAATGAGATGTAAACATGGTAGCAAATGATAATCAGACACAATGAGATGTTCGCGTAGAGATGGTTGTTCACACAGAGGCAACGCCGCAGAGAGATCTGCAACAGGGAAAAAAACAGAAATGCGAGACCCATACAGGGCAGGATGGGTTTTTCCTGACGACGCCATGATCATAATTCAACAACATTGGTTGCAATTGCAAACATGCACTAAATCACTTAAAATTTCATTAATTAATAGTTTATACTACATGCTCAAATGGGGTCTTATCCTTATTCAAGAAAATTGAATACAAAGAACAATTAATAAATCCAGAAACGAGGTAACAGGAACGAACTAATTACAAACCCAAGAAATTGAACAGAAAGAAGACACAATTCACCAACAAATCAAAAGAGCAGAGATGTAACAAAAAGAATCGAACCCAAATTTCACTTTTTTTTAATTCACACAATAGAATTCAACAATTGAAATCTAAAGTATGCTTTGAAGAGAAAATACAAGAGAATAATCTTCAAATCCCTAAATTTATAATAATTATGCTAACAATGAAATAATCACATATCTAACGCAAAATCAACCACGTTCCCAACCCTAATCAGGTTGAAGTTACAAACTTGATAGATATATCTCGATATGAATTAGAAAGGGAAAAAATGGACTAGCGATCATACCTGATTCTTGCGAAGAGGAAGGGGAAAAGGAGGAAAGAACGAGTGTAATGGGAAAAAAGTTACGGAAAATGTGAGAAAATTGGGAACGGAAACTCGATGAAGTTTTATTTTTTGTTATATAGTGAGGAGGATCGGATTCGAGAAAAACAATCCCAACCACACAGATTGGTTACAATTCTAAGTTGTATATTTGTGCTAAAATATTGGGAATTTCTTATGAAAAATTAAAAATATTATTTAAATTTTGAATTTCCATTTTTGGACGTATTTTATACTAATGTTATTGCGCATCAAATGAGTTTTATTATAGATTAATATTAAAAAAAATTGAAGATGTATCTCTGGATATTTTCAACAAATATATTCATAGTTGATAAGTGGACATTCCGAAGATACATTTTTGAAGATTTGGGGCGGGATTTTGAAATTTTTGTAAACTTTGCAATTTAGATATTTCTGGAGATGTATCTCCAGAATAATTTGATAAAACAATGAACTGCATGATCACACGGCCATGCTTGTTTTCCACTCTAAACTCTTACCAAAAACTCTTTCATTCTCAATTCACATTTTCACTCAAAATATTCAATCTTGTGTTTCATCATATCAAGGGAGAAAAAGAAGTTAGAATTCCAGGTAAAGGTCATTTATTTCAAGCCTCATTGCTCATATTAATCTTGATTTCAGTCTGAAAAATGTGCGTTTATTTTGGAGATGTATTTTTGGATTATATATGACCTTGCCCGGAGATGCATCTCTGGTATTTGTATGTATTCATTCTTTCAGCTCTGTTTACAGAATTTGCACTTATTAAGTATTTTGTTGTAATTATTTTCATTAGATATGGTACACCCTGATGTTTTCCCCAAACATGTTGTTGTGTCTCCGAATGTTAAAGGTGTTATTGTAAAGACGGTAGGTGTTGGCAACTAACTTAAAAATGAGCAAAGAGTTTGATTTTCGTGATTACATGTTTCAATGGATTCGTACGGAGGCCTCCAAACTGAGATTTGGTGCGGTAATTGGAACGTCCGATAATGGTTAAGATAGAAGATGTGCATTTGTGACAATGACGTACGAAAGAAGTCGGAAATATATACCTCATCTCCAGAATTTTAAACGAGATGACATCGGTTCAAGAAAATGTGAGTGTCCCTTTAAGTTGTATGGTTATATGTTGGCAAATAAGAAATAGAGATTTAATGTCATATGTGATTTACATAACCATGACTTGTGTGAAAAGTTAGTCGGTCATTCAATTGCATGTCACCTCATGCCGAAAGAGAAGGAATGTATTTCAGACATGACATTGAATTTGGTTCAACCGAAAAACATACTTGCAACTTTGAAACGTAAAAGACCCGAAAATATCTCAAATATCAAGCAAGTGTATAATATTCAGTACAAAACTAACAAGGCGCTAAGGGGGATAAAACTGAAATGTAAAAACTCTTGAAATTGTTAGATGATAATAGTTATGTGTCTAGGTAGTGAACATGCAAGGATGGAGTAACTATTAGAGATATTTTTTGAACTCATCTTGATTCCATCAAATTGTGCAACACATTTTCTATTGTGCTCATAATTGATTCAACGTACAAGACCAACAAGTACATACTTCCATTATTAGAGATGGTTGGTGTTACCTCTACTAAGAAGACCTATTATGTCGGGTTTGCATTTCTAGATAGTGAAAAAAATGAGAATGTTTCTTGGGTCTTAGAGGTGTTTCGGGCAATATTGAAGGACCAAGAAGAGATGTCTAAAGTGATTGTTATCGACTGCGATACCGCGTTAATGAATTTGGTTGCAAAGGTATTTCCTACTTCTTATGCATTACTTTGAAGGTATCTCATAACAAAGAATGTGAGAAGTTGGGTTAAACCCGCGATAGGGATGAAACAAATAAAGTCTAAAGATGGAAAATTGGTGAAGGCGGCATACCTTATACCACTTACATCACCGGTGTAACACCCTAAACCCTAAAACTTATGTATTAAAAATTATATGACAATTTAAGGTGTCAACAATGGCAAACATCTAAAATTAATCAACGATTAATAAACATGTAGTGGAATATACTAACGTCATACAACACATGTCATCGTACATCCACCTTCACTTAGGGTATCATTATGATGGTATCATTCCTGATTGGATAAATAAACATAAACTCAACATTTAGTCTTTAAAATTCATTTAAATAAAACTTCTCCAACAATAAGAGTTATTAACTCAACTCTTAAACACTCCAACCTAAGTCAATAAAGTATTAAACTTCAACATAATAATCAAATAAAATATTCCCGACCTCGATGTTACAAGACCAGAGCAAGACTTATAAAACAATGATACTAAATAAGTAACTCTTTAAGCTAACTTCACTTACTGTAACAATTGCTCTTGAATATCTGCAAGATGTCCATGGAGGACAACATTCAAGCAAATGGGGTGAGAAATACATTCAAATAATAAACGACGCATAAACAATAAGTGTGGATTAAATACAATATATTTCAAACATAATCCACTATACACCACAACACATGTATTTAAGTTTCACCCACTTCACAATAATACACAATCAATGTGCAATGTGACTCTCAACAATATTATAGACTCATATGCATGCGGTACCGGCCTCAAAAATGGTTCTCATTATGAACCGGGTTTCATCTTCCGAACCCATGAGCTCCACACCGAGCTCCAAGCCTCAACATCAATCTTGGGATAATTATCGATCACCAACATCTAAACTTTTAATCATCTCTTTCACAACAAAAACAACTCATGATGCATGAATGAATATATATAACATCACAACAGCTCAACAATACAAACGGTATCACATCAATCCGCATAATTGCTTGTACAACATCAACAACTAGTGAAATTCTGGTATAATCAGAGTTCAGATGTTCTACACGAAGTCATGACATCTGATCCAACATTGTTACTAATACAGCAAGACAGTTATAACAATTGACACCCAGTACTCAAATGCACCCAGTCACAGATGTCACGACATCTGCTGCTATACCACCATGGAAAGAAGAACGTCCAATTTTTTCCATCTAGTGCAAAGACACAGTAGAGATCAAACATAGCACTTATGTTTATTGATCCTGCCCAGTTATCAGCATGATGTCTCAACATTGATTTGAACATCACCTGTTCCAACATTACAGAAGGATGAACTGTAACAGACCAACCAATCTATCTGTAACAGCAGTCAATAACGAATGTCATAACATTCTGTTTTGCAACCAGACTGCAGGCTATGTGTCAAGTCTGGTATTCTCTCCATAAACAGACTAGAAACAGACTGAGTTAGAACAGACAAAATATAGTGTGCAAAAGGTAAAAACACCAGTAATTGTTAACCCAGTTCGGTACAACATTACCTATTCTGGGGGCATACCAAGTCAGGAAGAAGATCCACTATTAGCAGTATTAATTCAGAGTTAAACTCCCCCGTTTATAACTCCTCACTTAATCCCTACCCAGTGCAATCTATACATAGGCACTCCTAGATAGAAACCTCCAGTTTCCATTCCTATCACTACAATTACCATGTAATGCTTAGACAACTTGAACATGCTTCACAGCTTCGCTCAAGAACATAACCACTCTTGCCTACGGGTTTTGAGTTACAAATAATCTCATGCTTTCAAGCACTGAGAAACACCTGGTAACCTTCCCACAGGTTGGGAGGTTTACCTCACACATACCCCTAATTTTTACATTGTTTGAGGCTTACAAATCCTAGGTTACAATCTACTATTTATAACCTAGCCACCCAACTGGATTTGGGCCTTCAGAGATCGCAGCAAATCTTTCCTTTTCTGTTACAGAGCTGGCATATTTCTTCTGCTTCAATCAAGGTCTTCAATCTTTTATTTTCCTAAAAGATCTTACCATACCTTCATATTTAGAAACTGTATATCCACCATATATATTTTCCAAATCTTCTGATTGAATCTTCAAGATCTTCACATAGGAGTTAGGATATTCACCAGATCTCCTAATTAATCACAAACCAAATCAGAATTAACTGATTCAGTTTGATACACATGTGAGATGTCACAGTCCCGATGTCGTGACATCTTACATGACATGTTGGTCCAGATGTTGAACTTCTTCAACCCAACATATTAAAACAACAGAGGTGATTACATTATTTGTTTTACAAAATTAATGCCAATCTTAAGGTACTAACAATCTCCCCCTTTGGCAAATTTTAGCTAAAACAAATATCCTCTTTGTCTTTGACAGCCCCAATGCCACCACCAATGTTGGTGTACATGAGGAAGTAGCTGTACAAGACACAGCTCTATCACAACCCTTCCCCTCAACAGTAGGGCTTCTTGAAGAATATGTAATGCTGAGTACATAGATAATGTAACTCAGATCACAAGACACAACTGTCTTCTTAACTCAGATCACAAGACATAACTGATATACCCAGTTAGTGACTTTTGTGTCTGAATCCATCTTCTCATTGCTACCAGATATTGTTTGCTTCTGGTGCATCTTCAGGACAATGTTTCTCTCCCCCTTTTTAGCTAAACATTTATATATGACACCTTCACAAAACCAGATCCAGGAGCAGTATGCCCAGATCTTAACAAACCCCATGGTTTAGAGAGAATGAAATGTCGCTCTTGTGAGAAGAGGAGTGCTGATACATCCTTTAAATAGGCTAGACCATGCTTAGGAATTAACGGTAGGAGTAAATGCTTGGTCAAGATCCATAAATATTTGTTGAGACTCAGTCAGAGAATCACCACCAATATCCCAGACTATCTTTGAATACCTTTTGCAACTCTTGACTGTTTCTTTCCAGAAGCAGCAGTTCCAAGATTATTCCATAAATGCTGTCAGACACGTTGCAAGCTATGTCTTAACATTTGACACTGCTTTTTGTTTGCATTCTTCCTATATTCTCCCTATCACCATTTTCTAAAACCACTTTATCACCTCCAATGGTAGCTTGACAACTAGCACCACACATCCACATTTCCTTATATAACTTCCAGCAGGAACATAGGATATCTTATGTTAAGACATCACATATGACATCTTGTGAACACTCTGTCCTTTTTATTCATAAGGCATACTATCAGCAGTTAAACCACATAACAGTAGTTTACTTAGCAGCAGAAGCAAAACAATTACTAGCTATGGCTACTAGTAATACACATATGCACAAGGGTACTTCTCCTCCCCCTCAATCTGTGCAACAAACATAATTACTAGTTATGGATGCAACTAGTAAGACACACAAATTCACAATGCACCAGGGTACTTCTTCTCCCCCTAAATCTGTGCATTAAAAAAACCAGCTACTGAACTCCAGCACCTGTACCAGCCAGAATGCCATACTAACATCTGCTTCAACATCAGCACCTGTGCACCACATCGATATTTCCTTATGTCTGAAGTTTCAGAAGGAATTAACAATATTGACCAAGGCCATGTCATGACATCCGGTCAGACATTCTTCTGCTCACTCAGCCTTGACATATACCACATCATCCCACTAACTAACAAGGTTCCCTACCTTGTTATCTGAGAACACATAGACCACAAGCTTGATGGTTACTTGCAGTGCAAAGACAAAACTCCCCCTGTCATGAGCAACCAACTCTCCTCTTGAAACATGGAGATCACACATGAACATATCCAACACCCCAAGGTTGGACCTTCACTAACTCTCTGATTCAAAGAGAACCCAGACCACTTGATGAATGGAAAACATAAGACGCATCTTCATGTCTTCAAGAGCACACCTTCTGTTCAACCCTCTTGGCTGAACACATCTATACTCTGTGTCAATCTCTCTTCTAACCAGAACAGACAGCTAATTCACACCATGTCTAACTTGAGTTAGGACATCCTTCACAACATAACACCATCTGATAATCTTCAGATAATCACTGAGTCATTAGCTTGATCCATAAGAAACCAAACCCTAGCTCTCTCTCTAAATTTCGCTCAGTCTTGGTTGTGTGTTAAATCAGGTTTTCTAAGTCCCTTTTTATAGAAGTAATGGACACCTTGAAAACCCTAGATATATTTTCCAATCAAATCTTTTCATATCACCTGTAAAGATCTCCTTGGAAAATAAACAAATCTGGTTGATATCCCTGAAAGAATGCGCCAGCTAGCCATATCTTCAATCAACCAATGATTGTCACCAATTGTGCAATCACATAACACCAGACATTCATACTGAATGTACTGTGTACAAGATGTCAAGACATCGGGTCTGACATTTGGAAAAATCCTGCATAATCCAGTTTCCTATTATAGTAGGTACAGCCATATCAGTTACCATGACAATGAGTATGTCAACTGAAACAATCCTGCAGCATATGTCTTCCATATAAGCTCCAACAGGTACAACAAATATCAGAAGCCTTGTCAATGTATGTGGCATTCTGAAACAATCCTGCTTGCATATGATCTTCAACTCCAGCAGGTACATACTCCAAGAAATGACTAGAAAACACCTCCTTTTGTCTTCAACTTACTACTTTTTTTTGCTCAAAAGTAACTTGTCTCAGACTATCCTCAAGAATAATCAGTTTCCATATGTAGATTATCTTGATTCTTCGAACTCACTCCTGAGATAGACCAAGTGCCATTGGTTGATTACCTCCTTCATGAATCCTCATATGAAAAAGTCAAATGCCATTCTTTTGACCTCTCCACATTTATCAGGCTTCTCCCAGAGATATTCTGACCTTCCAAATGAGACTTGAACTTCAAGCTTTTTGAAGTATCCAATCTACAACCCTGGAGACCCTTCTATCTCAAGTTGATGTGCCACTTCACCAACTAGGATTCTGATGTTGAACCAAATGTCATAACATCGAGTTTTGACATCTAGCTGTTGAATTCAGCTCCTTCTTCTGCCACTTGAAAGAACTTCCTCCCTTCACAGAACAAGAGTTCAATGTTCTCATAGACTTGATTGTGGAACCAAGTTTGAGTAAACATCCTCCATCCTGCAGGTTTGCAGTTAAGTCATCCAAGCTCTCACCTTGATGAATCCCTGCTTCTTCTCCAAAGACATCAGACACTCTGATGCATGAGTCTTTAGAAGGACCAGTTAGAAACTATCCCTTCAGCTATACCAAGGATTCTACTTCCTAAAGCAAGGCTGTTTCCATGATGTCAAGACTGCTGCCACTTGTTCTTGACTTCATAGGGTGCATTAGCTAATGCATTTCCTTACCTAGATCAGAAGTAAACTGATCCAAGTAACCACCATCAGGACTATGATGTTTTCTTCTTCTTGTACACACCAAGGCTGAACATGTTTCTTGCCAGGAAACCTTTTCAGAGATCATATACTTCTGCTGCCACCAAAGTGATAGATCATGAGCCAATGTACTATCCTTCCTGTGATACTGCACAGGAACTTGAAGATGAGATGTTCTAACATATTTAAAAACATCATTTATCTTGAGCTCCAAGGATAATCAGTTAAATACTTGTACTTGGCACAAGTAGACATTGATCTTAAATCCTTTCCCAATATTCCTTTCAGATACTTCCACCATAAGAATACTTTGAAAATACTCTCCTAGTGTCAACATCTTCTGCTTGCAAGCACTTCAACAGTTTTGAAAATCTTCCCAGATTAAATTCACCCTTAGGAATGAGAGAGATAAATTCTTCCTTGCAAATGTGTCACACAACCACCAGAACCCTTGTGACATAGGTCAACAGCCAACCAGACCCTAGGCTGACCGGATGTGAGGAGGTTAACCAAAACTCCCCCTCAAATTAACCATCATGGAAACTCCACACCAATATCCATGCATTATGCACACATGTCTCAGCATACACCATCCCTACCAATCAGACTCCAGCTGACCATCAGTACTAGTGAAAGAAACCAACACCAGCCAATAGTAGATATGCATTGCTAGAGCATACTACCTCAATCATCCTCTGAATCTTCATATTCTTACTCCTTGAAAGAACTGCCACTTCTGATCGTGGTGTTTGAATAACAAGATTCATGGTCCCAATGGCAATCAGGTTACCTTATTATTGACTTCTAACATCCAGGGGACATGTCTTCATAGTAGTTCAGGGAACAACTATCCAATCCTGACCAATCTATATGAATAACACAGACAGCAGGAAACTGCACCATGTCGCATCTCAACCACCTTCACTTTTAGATACCAGACGTCTAAAAGTGAACTTCTTGAGCTCACACACGGTTGACCCTACCCTTGTCAACTTAGCACACACAGATGTCTCCTCTTCCAGGTCAGGAGTAGGTTCCAAACAAAAGTATCCCCTTTGTTTGACACCTAAAACCATCTGCTCTTCAACCAGTAGCTGCATACTTGTTGAACAACATGTTCTGACATCACATAGAACATTAGTTCCACCTCCTTGGAACAAACCCTCCTTGAAAGTCTTCAAGATCTTCATATACACTACCCACGAGAGTAAAAGAATCAGTGATCAGGTGATTCTTACCATCCTGAAGTGAGAATGTCATGATGAGTGGACTTGAGGAGACTCAAGTATCTTTGACATCTTCAGTAGATTATGATGAAATCTTGAATACATCAGCCTTTCATCCATAAGAGGGGAAACTACATCAGAGTTTGAGTTTTGCCAGGTATTATGCAGCGGAAATCATAATGCAACTCAACCTCCAGAGACAGGTACACACCATTCCTGTCATGAATAGTCCATCCACCTACTTCAAGGGACCATTCAGGGAATCACAGAACCTTCCACAGGTTCCAGCATCAGTACTAACTTAACTCCTTACAAGATACCAGAAAGTATCACCCATGGATCTCATCCAGAAACAGAACAGGATGCCTGTTCTGATACCAATTGAAATTCTGGTATAGTCAGAGTTCAGATGTTCTACACGAATTCATGACATCTGATCCAACATTGTTACTAATACAGCAAGACAGTTATAACAATTGACACCCAGTACTCAAATGCACCCAGTCACAGATGTCACGACATTTGCTGCTATACCACCATGGAAAGAAGAACATCCAGTTTTTTCCATCTAGTGCAAAGACACAATAGAGATCAAACATAGCACTTATGTTTATTGATCCTGCCCAGTTATCAGCATGATGTCTCAACATTGATTTGAACATCACCTGTTCCAACATTACAGAAGGATGAACTATAACAGACCAACCAATCTATCTGTAACAGCAGTCAATAACGAATGTCATAACATTCTGTTTTGCAACCAGACTGCAGGCTATGTGTCAAGTCTGGTATTCTCTCCATAAATAAACTAGAAACAGACTGAGTTAAAACAGACAAAATATAGTGTGCAGAAGGTAAAAACACCAGTAATTGTTAACCCAGTTCGGTACAACATTACTTACTCTGGGGGCATACCAAGCCAGGAAGAAGATCCACTATTAGCAGTATTAATTCAGAGTTAAACTCCCCCGTTTACAACTCCTCACTTAATCCCTACCCAGTGCAATCTATACCTAGGCACTCCTAGATAGAAACCTCCAGTTTCCATTCCTATCACTACAATTACCATGTAATGCTTAAACAACTTGAACATGTTTCACAACTTCGTTCAAGAACATAACCACTCTTGCCTACGGGCTTTGAGTTACAAATAATCTCATGCTTTCAAGCACTGAGAAACACCTGGTAACCTTCCCATAGGTTGGGAGGTTTACCTCACACATACCCCTAATTTTTACATTGTTTGAGGCTTACAAATCCTAGGTTACAATCTACTATTTATAACCTAGCCACCCAACTGGATTTGGGCCTTCAGAGATTGCAGCAAATCTTTCCTTTTCTGTTACAGAGTTGGCAAATTTCTTCTGCTTCAATCAAGGTCTTCAATCTTTTATTTTCCTAAAAGATCTTACCATACCTTCATATTTAGAAACTGTATATCCACCATATATATTTTCCAAATCTTTTGATTGAATCTTCAAGATCTTCACATAGGAGTTAGGATATTCACCAGATCTCCTAATTAATCACAAACCAAATCAGAATTAACTGATTCAGTTTGATACACATGTGAGATGTCACAGTCCCGATGTCGTGACATCTTACATGACATGTTGGTCCAGATGTTGAACTTCTTCAACCCAACATATTAAAACAACAGAGGTGATTACATTATTTATTTTACAAAATTAATGCCAATCTTAAGGTACTAACAACTAGTTTCACATTGAAACCATACATCATAACTCCCATGTCACAAAAATAAAACAATCAAATAGCCTGCAATTATATTAGCAATTTACCACATCAATTTATCAACAACAGAAACTCAACGTTTCGCTAAAAGATTCATCACATCATCATGAAACCACAACAAAAGTACATACATAATCCTAATTTTATCATCCCAACTCTCACTACCACTATGTAATTCAGTGTGTCAGCTTTCCAACGCTTCGAACGATATCTAAATATGAATTACGAAATGAAAGTTATGACCAAAATCGTCGGGATATGTCAACTAATTTAAAAATAGATTTTTCTCAAAATTATACTGTGCAATCAGGGTGCAATCGATTGTCACTAAAAGTTTTTCCAAAAATTTACACTGTGCAACCGATTGCAATCAAGGTGCAATCGATTGTCACTGAAGGATTTCCAAAAATTTCACTAGTGTAATCGATTGCAATCAGGGTGCAATCGATTGACACTAGAAGATTTTCTAAAAAAAATCAGTTTTTCTATTACGATTGCGGAACTAATTCCAACCCTTCAAACCTCACACCAGTCTCAAATTAATCAATCAAAAACTCTCAAAGTTACATTCTAACATCACCAATGGATCAAACATAATTAAATTGACACAACTATAATTTTTCCTCATGATTTCATCACCCAAATTCATGCTCTAAAACACCAATTTTTCTTCAAAACTCAAGAACACACCATACAACAACCACCTATCATTACAATTCAAATCAATTCATGGCAAACATAGTCAAGATCAACAAACAAACATATTTATCATTTAATTATTCATCAAATTCACATCACATATTCATAGGTAATCAAACACTATTTGAGGTTAATGAAACTTATCTACCCTTTCATGATTTAGAACTTATAGATGAATAGTTTCCCCTACCTTAGATTTCATAACTTCCATCAAAAGCAAGGTGAGTTGGTGTTTTTCTCTCGAGCTCTAGCACTTCTCTTCAAGCTTTCTCTCCAAAACCGTTTTTCTATTTCACATACTATTAGAATGAGAACTATTTCTCTCTAATTTTTTGTTTTTACAAATAATTAATTATCACTCCCTAATTATATCTTTGTCCCAATAATTAAATCTCTTACATCTTACTCCCCTTTATTTATATTAATTCACACTTTCCAACCCCATTCTTACTAATTATCTATTTCTATAATTTTAATTTAATTAATTCTACCCAACCAACTAAATGATTCACATGATTCACCCAAAATAATTATTTAATTAATTTCACACCAATTAAATCAAATAAGTAAACAAATTAATCAATAATTCTAAATAGGGGTGTTACAACTCTCCCCCACTTAAATAATTTTCACCCTCGAAAATTACCTAAGGAAAATAGAGTCAGATACGACTCTCCTATCTGCTCCTCACGCTCCCAAGTCATGCTTCCACCAGATGAAGATGATTCTCCCTAAACTACCTTTACCAAGGATATCTCCTTACCACACAACTGCTTCATTTCCCGACCATTTATCCGTACGGGAGATACCTCAATAGTCAGACTAGCAAGCGATGGTGGCAAGGTAATCCAATGGGCCACCTCTCTTATCCTCTGTAAGACTTGGTATGGACCAACAAAACATGGAGTGAGCTTCCTAGATTTTAAATCTCGATCGATCCTAGTTACCGACGTAACTCTTAGGAACACGTGATCACCTTCTTTGAACTCAATGGCTTTCCTTCTCTTATCACGGTAGCTCTTCTGCCGACTCTGAGAAGCTCTCATCTTCTTTTGAATCAATTTAATCTTTTCATTCGTCTACTGAACAATATTTGGTCTGAGCACACCATTCTCTCCCGATCTATACCAACACAAAGGAGTCATACATCTCCTCCCATACAAAGCCTCGAACAGTGTCATTACAATACTAGAATGGAAACTATTATTATAAGTGAACTTAATCAAAGGCAAGTAGCTATCATAAGCGTCTCCTTGTTCTAGCACACAAGCTCTCAATAAATCCTCTAAAAGATTGGATAGTCCTCTTTGTTTGACCTTCCATTTGCGGATGATAAGCATAACTCAACCTTAACTTGGTCCCCATGCCTTCTGCAAACTCTCCCAAAATCTCAAAGTGAAACTCGGATCTCGATCCTACACAATACTCGAACGAATACCATGCAAACTGACAATATTCTCAATATACAACTCGGTCAACTTCTAAAAGGGACAATTGATCTTAATCGGAATAAAATAAGTCGATTTAGTCATCCTATTCACAATCATCCAAATGGAGTCACACCCCTTCGTCGTCTTAGGAAGACTTGTCACGAAATCCATATAAATACTATCTCATTTCCATTATGGAATGCTCAACGGTTGCATCAGATCCAACGACTTTTGATGTTCAATCTTTGATTTCTGACAAATTAAACAAGCATAGACAAACTCAGTTACCTCTTTCTTCATACCAGACCACCAAAATAATTTCTTCAAGTCTTGATACATCTTGGTAGCACCAGGATGAATACTTAACCCGCTCCTTTGACCTTCTTCCAGAATGCTCTTTTTAAGTTCTGGTACATCCGAAATGCAAAATCTATTTTCGAATCTGATCGCATCGTTCTCATCGACTCTGAAGTCATCATCCTCACCTCGATTAATCAACATTAAACGATCAATCAATCCTAAGTCGGTCTTCTGGCCTTCTTTGATTTCTTCTAGAATGCCACTAGTCAACTTCAACGTACCTAACTTAAACTATTAAGAGTTTATTCACACACCAAACTCATATCTCTGAATTGCTCGATCAACTCTAATTCTCGTATCATAAGCATCTACATGTGTAAGGATTTCCTACTCAATGCATCAGCTACCACATTTGCTTTACTTGGATGGTAATTTAGACCAAAATCATAATCTTTCAGGAGCTCGAGCCATCTCATCTGCCTCATATTCAGTTCTTTCTGATCGAATAAATATTTCAAACTTTTGTGATCACTAAACACTTCAAATTTGGAACCAACTATATATTTTATCTTTACCAAAACATTTGTTCATTTGTCAAACAAAGTTTTCAATTAGGTTTTGTTTTTTGCCTGGTTCAAGATAGGTTCTAGAGATGTATCTCCAGAATAAGATAATAGGATATGGAACCAGAGATATATCTCTGAAGTGAGCACCGATACACATGATAAATATTGTAGGTCCACATTTTTATACAACTTCTATAAATTAAAGGGATCTTGTTTTTAATTTCACACAAAAAGAAAATGTATCAAATGTTATAGATAACCATCATTTGGTATGTCACAATATCTCCTTCTCCAGCACGACACCTAGGCGAAACTTTAAGCTCAACGAATACACATCTTTTGCAAATGTGAAATATAAAGTCCATAATATCCTACCTTATGGAGACAATTGAAAATTTGTCAAGTTCACATGTTGTTCACCGTCGATTGACAACTAAGGGAATATTGAGTTCAAGACATATACATATGTAAGGGCTGTGTGAAATACATTTTTCCGTTTCGAAGCAAAAGTTCAACTCGAGTTGGAAGCGATGATTTCAAGATTGGCCGAAGATATTTTGATGTTGAAGCGTCCACATGGATATTGAAATGTAATGTTTCATTGTATGTTGAAATCATCTATGTAATGCTTATTTAATGTTATGAATGATAATTTTATTTTTGTCAAAATACAAGTTTATGATTTCTCCTTCTAATATGGTGCGGATATGTCACAGAAATGCATCTAAAGACATATTTCGAAGATCTATCTCCGAGTTTAAAAAAACTCAACTAATAGAGTGTCACTAAGAATGATCTAGGTTGTGCGTGTATTGGGTGCGTTCGGAGATGTATCTTTAGAATCTGGAGACGTTTTAGTATTTTCACGTAGTGCACTAGTAATATATAGAGTGTATTAAAAAATTCTCAAATATTTTATATTTCATTTTAATATATGATAATATTTAATTATTTTAAAACTAAGAGACATGTTTATGTATGATTATATAGTATACTATAATACTATTCGATTTTTCTTATAAAAAATATTGTGTTACTTTAAAATAAACAGGATTAGAGTAGAAAAAAAAACTAGTAAGAAACGAAAGATTCAATTCATTCTACATATGACATTCTATAGTTGAAGTTATTGGTAGAAAAAAATTCCACTTTCTAAAAATGAGTTAGATTCTTAGTTGATAATATATATATATATATATATATATATATATATATATATATATATATATATATATATATATATATATATATATATATATATATATATATATATATATATATATATATATATATATATATATATATATATATATATATATATATATAAACTAAGAATCTAATTCAACCATTAAATTATATTATATGAAATTTATAGTTTAAATTTCATCTTAAATTAAAACAAACATGTAATGGTTATAGTCAAATCATTGATATATCCATCTATATTAAATTACAATTTTATAATGTCTCTCCTAAAAAATTCTGTCAAATTTTATTTATTAATTAATAATTAATAGTTAATAAAATAAAAAACATGGCTTCACTAATTCTATTAACTACTCAAAATTCCATTAATTATAATGATTATTTTTGAAAATAATATAAGTAAGTGAATTTAATGGAAAGTTATAATAAATAAGGTTTACTCTATATGTATATGTTGAATATAGCAATCAATCAAAATGAGCCAGCCATTTGGACCGACACGCCAAATGCAAAAAGATTTAGGATTTGGATCTTATAAATTAGTACCTAAATTTTTAATGTGTTAACACTACGCCAAATAAGGGAAAATAGGACATTTTTTTTGGTCTATAACAGCGCTTTAAAGCGCCCTCTAATCTGGCGCTGGCATAGGTAAAGACAGCGCTTTTTTTCCTGGTGAAAGCGCTCTCTAAAGTGGCTCTTTAAGCCCTTTAAGGGCCACTTTAGAGGGCGCTTTTTAAAGAAAGCGCCCTCTAAAGTGGAAACTTTTAAGGGTTTAGAGGGCGCTTTTACTGGAAAACGCCCTCTAAAGTGGAAACTTTTAAAGGTTTAGAGGGCGTTTTTACTGGAAAGCGTCCTCTAAAGTGGAAATTTAAAGGGTTTAGAGGACGCTTATTTTGGAAAGCGCCCTCTAAAGTGGGTGGTTATTTTTTTTTTATTTTTAAAAAGCGCTATATTTTTTTATTTATTGTAGACAACCTGTATATTGAAGCAGTACACCTAAAACTGTATAATTTGAAGCCCTTTTTCACACATTGCATTCAACAAGCCTTATATACAACAATCCATACATATACAACAATCCACTGATATATAATCGTTTAACTTCTAAAGATTCTAAATATACAACCAATTCATAACTTAAAAAGAAATAAAACTAAGTAGCAAAAGCATCTCTGAGATGTATGTTTTTTTTGCTAGCCGCAGTCTTCTTAGGGTCCGCTTCCTGAATCGAAGTTCATTTCTAGCAGCCATTCCTCGCATGCCGGTTTGAATACAAACAACTTTGGAATAGGTAGTTTTATAAGCACTTCTCGAAAGATACATGCGGATTTGTTTCTGGATTATCAAAGATGCGGCTTCCCTTCTCATGCATTCATACCGACGTCTTGCAAGTTGTCCTATGTTAAGTTCATAGGATACGTAAAACTAAATGACTTAGAAAATGGATAACAAGATTATTCATACATAGTATAAAAAAGGATTCAAATAATTGATACCTTTAATAGCCCTTTGTAGTTCTATGGCAGAAAATCGCAATAACTTGTACTGTTTCTCACAAATATATGTGCGAGCTTTTTTCTGAATAACGATTGCGGATCTTCCTAGGACCTCGGCACGACATGCATCTAGTTCTGCCATTTGACCTGCTCTCAGGAAAACTTTTATCTTTCCTATCTGCAAAGAAACCCAAACAGCATTTTATTCCAATCCATATTATCATACATAGCGTGTTCGAAATTTTTTAGCATCATCATCTATGATTCAATGTAACCTGCGAGCAAATAAAAATGCTATAACTGAGATTAAGATAAGAACTACTACCTGATAATCTTTAAGGTTTGCTTTATCTAGAAGTCTCTTGCAAGCCGTCATCTCATCAGGACTGCAGATATATATTTATTATTAGTTGTTTCAGATATAGTTGTGTTATTTGAACATCTAAAACCGGAAAAATTTCGTGACAACAATCTAGGTGGTTAATTATGTTCAGTACAATCACATTCATCTGTATGATCAGAAAAAGAAAACACGGAAAAAAGGAGAAGTAAATACCATGATTTTAGAACCTTAGGTTCCATCATACTAAACCGCCGAACAAATTCATCAAAGTTCTTTCGAGTTGGATATCCAGCGCAACTTATCCTAATTGCCTCCATTACACCCTGTAAAAGGCATCCACAGAGTTTGAAGTAACTTGAAACAAAAATATTCATGTCATAATAAAGAACAAGGCTAATATGGGGGTTGAACTCACCCCACATCGAAGCTGCTGTAACACATCGTTGTTCTCAAATATCCCCGGCTTAAGAAGATTATTTGGCTTTACACAACAAATGTAGTGTGGCTTAGTCGCACTCAATGTTTCAAGCAAAGATTGCAGTTGTTGCTTCATTCCATAAGCAATAAGAATAACAATGATCAATAGTTATATACAAAAGACTTATAATTTTCAAGCATATGCATGTTTAAAGAAAACCGACCTTAAACTGAGTGGCTATAGAAGAAAACTTTGTTGATTTAGTACTTTCCTCGTGTAAAGGTGGGAAAAATCCTGAAACAAAGGAGCACTTGGAAGCACAGAGCAGCGCAACATGTTCCGGAACAACGTAGTCTTTGTTTTTATCAAGGAAAAGATCAGTTTGATACGTGACCTGAAATCAAAGTTCGACATATATACTAAGCTTTTAACTTTTTATTTCATGGTTGATATAACTGCGTAGACCAAAATGTATTTTACTCACATCACCAGCATAGTGATTGATGGTGAAGTCAGTTCGTGACAACTTCGGTTTGCTGAATCGCTTATTGTCCTTAAGTGTTTGATATAGCTTTTCAGCAAATGTTTCGTGCGTTGATCTTGGAAACATACTACAAAGAATAAGCAGGACAATATATAAAAGAATGACTATAAAACATAGTTATTGCTCAAAGTATATATATTTGCATGCGCTAACGCCACTTTACATTATGTAAAATGACATAAACAAACCATTAACTATAATACAAATATTTGAACTATTGTCATTTAATACATACCAGGCCTCGTCCAGAAGAGCAATAACGCCGCCAGGTTTCTGAAGTTATAAACAAGAATGAGATGACAAACTGATAGAACTTTTCTAAAATGACAAAAATGCAAGGGTGAGTTGCACCTTCTCAATAAGATCGAGAACATCTTGATTATCAACGAACTCTATATAACTCCAATCAATTTCTTCCTTTGTATATTCCTCTTGCTCCATTTTGAAGACATGCTGCATAATGAAATAATGAAGTGTTATTTGAGTCTATAGAAATTGTTTACCAGGAGATAGTAGAAAAATCAAACCTGGTTGAAATGCTGCTGTAACTTCTCATTTGTCAAATTGATACAAAATTGCTCGAAGCTGAATAGGGCCGATGTAAAGTTAGTTACTGTTAGAATAATAATTGTGGTTCAAAAGTAAATAGATACGAAAAATGTAAATAGAGAATATATATGTAGAATTGTATAATGGTCTAACTGAAAATTCATCATATAGTTTTTACAAAAGATAAACATTGACTAGAAAATATATATGTAGAATTGTATAATGGTCTAACTGAAAGCTAACAGAAGAATAGTCGACTCTAATTTACTCTATCAAATAACATCCATACCTAAACTTCTTAAGTTACTAGCTACGCTATGTATGCTAGAATAAATACACTCATAAGCTGCATAGTGTACCTTTGATTGGTAGAAGGTGTTTTAGATATTGCTGCCACCTTTTTCTACATCGAGAAACAAATGAAACAGTTGGTGAAATTTAACCCATAATGCCTAGTCTCCATTGCTAGCATTGCAACACAATAATTATTGTTGAGAATACTCAATAAATGTATGAACCAAGAAAAATGAAACCAAAAATGAACAATAGCGAACATCAGAAGAGAAACCAAGTAATATGAAGATTAGAAAAATACCTATGGTGTCAAAATCGAACAGCTAACAACGAATTAATAGAAGGAGGAAATGTCGTAGATCTAACAGAGGTGGATAGAGAACGCCTTAGAAGTAGCGAAAATCGTAGCAGTGAGAACCCTAACGTGAAAAAGAACGAAAATAACAGAGAGTGAAATAACAAAACACGCAGTATGTTATAATTTTAATGTTTACTAAAGGGGACCTTAGAGGGCGCTTGTGGAAAAAAAGCGTCCTTTAAAGGGGGCCTAAGAGGGCGCTTATGAAAGCGCTCTCTAAGGCTTTCCAAAAGCGCTTTATAAACTGGAAATGCACATGGACTTATAGAGCGTTTTTTTAAAAGCGCCCTCTAAGGGTAACCTTAGAGGGCGCTTTCTAAAAAGCGCCATGTATTGTTGTCCCTCTATCTCCTCCTTATTTTTTCGCTTCACCTTAGAGGACGCTTTATTACAAAAACGCCCTCTAAAGTGCGCTGTCTATTCCAGTTGTTCGCTCCTTATTTTTTCGCTTCACTTTAGAGTGCGCTTTTGTAATAAAGCGCCCTCTAAGGTGCGCTGTCTATTCCAGTTTTTGGCGTAGTGTAATCAACACGCGGAATTATTTAAATGCCCTTATTTTTTTAGATGTATTTTCGAACCCACCAAATTCTGAATGAACGTTGAAATATTTCGAAGGTACATCTCCGTAACAATTTAAAACATTCAATACATTTCATTCATAAGTTATTATACACTTGAGTTCGATCGGAAATGAATCTCCGCAAATATTCCGGAGATATAACTCCGTAACATCTCAAAACTTGATCTTTCATGTTATATTTTTTTTTTATCTGTATTCAAATAAAGATTTAAATCATTTCATACAAAAACTCTACATACATAATTTTAGATGATCCAAAAATATCATACATAAATAAAATACTAATAAATATCAAAAATATCATACAATTATTTTTACATGATTTCCTCAAAAGATTTTTAACACGAATAATTAAATTAAAATATACTAATAGAGTATTTAAATCAAATTATATTAACTTAAATTAATGAACTATATTTAATTATTTCATATTATAACTAATAAATAAATGTTAATTTTAATATGTTTTAAAGACATGTTAATATAAATAATTAAACATTAACTATTAGTATATAAAATTGAAACATAGTTGCAGCATTTTAAAATTCAAATCAAAATCAAAAGTAGGAGAAAATATATAATGAAGTGATTTTAACTAGTAAAAATATTTGTGATAGTATTTTAAAGTTCCAATTAAAAGTAGAAAGTAGAATCTGAGAAGATCTATATTAATCAAAGAAGTTGAAAGGATGTCATAAGATTTAATTATTTATATTTAATGTTTTGGGATTAAAAATATAATTATACTAAAATTATTAATAATAATAATAATGACATAATGAAATTGTCACATGAACGTCAGTGTATTTGACAACTTAGTTGAGGAAAGTTACTCACATTTTTTAGATGATAGACCTAGATCTAGGGGGTAAATAGATCACAAGTTTAAAATTTGAATCAAAATTGGTTTTGAAAAAATTTATAGCGCGGAAGCAAGTTTCAAAAAAATTCCGGATAAAAAAATCGTTTAACCGAACATATTATCAAAAAACTTGGATATACGTAGAAGTGTCAATGCAATGATAATAATTCACAAGTCAATCACACAACTAGTTGAATACAATACAATAGAAAAAATCCATCTCTAATAAACAAAACACACACAAAATTAAGTCAAACAATTTGTCGAACACTTAGTGTACTATCAACAATATTTGGAGCTTTATGAAGTGTTTGTTGTTCTTAGAAATCCAACCATAACCAAATGGTTTGTGATCTATATAACAATACAAATTTTAAAACACATTCAAAATTATGATCCAAACAATATTGATCAAATGATCAATGCAATCGACAATTTGCAAACCATAAAATAAAGGAGATAGAGAGAGAGTACACAAGGATTTACTTAGGAAATTCCTCAATCGACCTCGCTATGGGTACTTCCGCCCTCATTTCAAATTCGAATTTAGATATTATATCCTACTTTGCAAAATATGTGTATACAAGAGATGAAGAAATTGATCTCTACAAACCCCAAGTTTGATGTTGACTCTACCACCTCCAAAACTCTTGATCAAAGATTGACCAAGTAACCAACAATGCCGCTTCAATTCACTTATTCTTGCTACTTCCTTTCAAGGCACTCCTTGTCCCAAGGATTTCACCCGGTTGAATTAATCCCATGTACACACTTGTTGAAACCCAAGATTTGCCAACACGATCTACCATTTCATGCTACTCCCTTGCAAGGCACCCCTTGTCCCAAGGCTTTCACTCAATCAGATCCAAATTGCACAATCTTGTCCAATACCTTCAAACCCTAAGAGATCTTGAAGGAAAACCCTAACTCGGTTTTCTGATTTGAATCCCCCAAAGTTCTTAATCCAATACTCTCGGTACAAAATGATTATGTGTAGTTTGATCATGTGTATGCATAAATGGAGTTGAAGATTATGAGAATGCTTTGAAATCCTGGATTCATGTAGGTTTTACTCACTCTTGAAACCTTACTAGATAATGATGCATGTATGAAGTATTCATATGTATGGGTCATATAGGGCAAAAAGGAATGGAAAGGACTTGAGAAAAATATGAATTTTTGAAAAAATACATCGTATAGGTCGACCTATGAAAATCATATGTCGACCTGTTCGATGCATATGTTGGCATGTCTAAGGTCATGTGTCAACCTATGAATGTTATGCACTCCTTATGTGTCAACCTGAAGAGTCGACACATGAAACAATAACTAAAGGCTTTAATATTGCATCATATGTGTCGATCTATATAACACATGTGTCGACCTATAGCCAAGAAAATATTTTCATAGGTCGACTGTAATTGCATGTGTCGACCTGTAATGTCATTTTTCACAAAAAAATTGTTTTTTCATGCATGTTTGATGCATGAGACCTTTTCCAAGTTGTTTCCAAATACTTTTATGCTTCCTTATGGTAAATTCACACGGAGAATCAGAGGGTACCATTCAATATACGTTAACGATAAAGTATCATAGTTTTGACATCATACAAAATACATCTATGAAAGTTGCACTCACAACCTTTTCACAATGGGTAGATAAAAACGCCTTAAAAAAATCAGGAATGTTATTCCTAAACCATTTTTATACCAAATACATACACCGTATACAATGTTTACCGTATTTATACTAAAAACAATATTTTTTTAAAATAAAAAAATATTATTTACTAACAGTGCGTGAGCAGTGCCCGTGAACAGGATCCGTGAACAATAATTTTAAAGTAGTACAACAAAGTTGATTAATAAAATGTAAAAAGTTGATTAATGAAATGACGAAGTTTGTTAATATATGTCTATATATTAAAAATAATATTTAGCAGTAAACAAAAGTTGGTTAATGAAAAATAAAAAGTTGGTTAATAAAGTTATGAAGTTGGTTAATAAATGTCTGAATATTAAAAATAATTTTTAGTAATAAATACAATTAGTTAATAAAATATAAAATATTGATTAATAAAATTATGAAATTGATTAATTAAATAATTTTATATTAATATTATTTAATTCAAAAATATAAAAAAAAAATTAAAAGATATATATTATTATAATATTTTATTGCTCACTATATTAATAAACAATGAAATAAAATGTAGGTGTAATAAATTAGTGGAAGAATAACATTTTCCTAAAAAATAAAATAAAAGATCTGCAATATAAATATAGTGTTGCTGTAACAAATGAGTGTCTAACTTATCATTTTCTATCATTAAAACACATATGTGTCAATTATCTTGAGTTATTATTAATAGACTGACTTTTAAATAATTTTAAATTTACCTCAAATTCATTAATGATATGTTTAACTTATTTATGTGTAGCTACAATTTTACTTTTTCGATGTTGTTGCTTCCCATTCCTTCATTTATTCTTATTATTGATCTTCTTTAACGACGGTTTGAAGTGCCCCTTTTTCAATTTATTCATAAATTTATTATTCTAGTTATATCAACACCCTCCAGATCGTGTAAATGGATTAAGAAATAAATAAATTTAAATTTTTTATCAATCGAACTCCAAAAGGTCCATCGCCACTTTCGTAGATTATAATTCGCACGTCTTCCACTAGAAATTATCCTTCTCAACCAATTATTTCCTTTACTAGAAGAACACTGACTAAAATTTTCAATATTGCACCGTCCACATCGTGTAAAATGGACTAACAAATAAAAAAATTTAAAAAATTCTATCAATCAAAATCCAGGAGGTCCACCATCACCTTTCCAAATCATAATTCAGAGGGCTTCCACTATAAATGATCATTGTCAACTAATTATTTTCTCCACCAGAAGAACACGACCTAGAATTTTCAATATGAATCATCCACATTGTGTAAAATGGAATAAGAAACAATAAAAATTTAAATTTTTTATCAATCGAACTCCCGAAGGTCCACCATAACCTTCCCATATAACCTTCTAAAATGGACTAAGAAATAAATAATTTAAATTTTTTTATCAATCGAACTCTCAGAGTCCACCACCACTTTCCTAGATTATAATTCACACGTCTTCCACTAGAAATTGTCCTTCTCAATCGATTATTTCCTTCACTAGAAGAACACTTACTAGAATTTTCACTATCTCACTGTCCACATCGTGTAAAATGGACTAACAAATAAAAAAAAATCCATCAATCAAAATCCAGGAGGTCCACCATCACCTTTCCAAATCACAATTCAGAGGGTTTCCACTAGAAATGATCATTGCCAACTAATTATTTTCTTCACCAGAAGAACACCACCTAGAATTTTCAATATGAATCACCCACATTGTGTAAAATGGAATAAGAAACAATATTTTTTTTTTATCAATCGAACTCCCAAAGGTCCACCTTAACCTTCCTATAATACAATTCAGATTGCTTCCACTATAAAGGATCATCTCAAATGATTATTTCCTTCACTATAAGAACATAGACTAGAATTTTCAATATCGAATCATTCACATCATGTAAAATGAAATAAGAAACAAACAAATTCAAAAATTTCATCAATCAAACTCTAGAGGTCCACTGTTACCTTCCAAAATCATAATTCACTTGTCTTCCATTGGAAAAAATCCTTCTCAATTGACCATTTTCTTTACTAGAAGAAGATCGACTAAAATTTTCAATATAAAACCGTTCACATCGTGTAAAATGGAGTAAGAAACAAAAGACTTCAAAAATTTCATCAATCAATCTCCTAGAGGTCCAATCACATTCCTATATCACAATTCACACGTCTTCCACTAGAAATGGTCATTCTCAATGGGCTATTTCCTTCACTAGAAGAACAGCGACTATAATTTTCAATATCACACCATCCATACCGTGTAAAAGAGACTAATAAACTAACAAATTCAAAATTCATCAATCACACTCCTAGAGGTTCACCATTACTTGCTTATATCACAAGTCACAAGGCTCTCACTAAAAAAGATCATTCTCAAATGACTTTATCTATTATTCCAAAATTTGTTTATCTCTTTGGTACTTCAAGAGAATACCACACACTCTCCCTTATCCACTCTCATTTCCTTAATGATAAAGGGGAAATCTTTTGGAATTTAAATAAAATATGAATTGTGACAGTTGTTTTATGAATCTATTAGAACTAGACTAGTTTTTTTATAAGCAATGAGTGCATTGACCAAGGATAATCTATGTCAATTACAATATTTTAATCAATAGTACAATATTTTAATCAACAACACAAAATATTCAATAGGCACTTGCACCATTCATAAAAATTACATTTTGGGTTACTTTTAGAGCATATTATAAGCAATAACTAAAATACTAATTTCTTAACCTATGCTCTTGGGACACAAGTTAGCATTACCCTTGACTAATATGTGTTTTAATTGAATTTGTTTGTTTCTTATTTTATTTTACATGATGTGAACGATTCGATATTGAAAATTCTAGTCTATGTTCTTATAGTGAAGGAAATAATCATTTGAGATGACCCTTTATAGTGGAAGCAATCTGAATTGTAATATGGGAAGGTTATGATGGACCTTCGGGAGTTCGATTGATAAAAAATTTAAATTTTTATTGTTTCTTATTCCATTTTACACAATGTGGGTGATTCATATTGAAAATTCTAGGTGGTGTTCTTCCGGTGAAGAAAATAATTAGTTGACAATGATCATTTCTAGTGGAAGCCCTCTGAATTGTGATTTGGAAAGGTGATGGTGGACCTCCTGGATTTTGATTGATGGAATTTTTTTATTTTCTTATTTGTTAGTCCATTTTACATGATGTGGACGGTGCGATAGTGAAAATTCTAGTAAGTGTTCTTCTAGTGAAGGAAATAATCGATTGAGAAGGACAATTTTTAGTGGAAGACGTGTGAATTATAATCTAGGAAAGTGGTGGTGGACCTCTAGGAGTTTGATTGATAAAAATTTTAAAATTATTTATTTCTTAGTCCATTTTAGAAGGTTAAATGGGAAGGTTATGGTGGACCTTCGGGAGTTCGATTGATAAGTTTTTTAAATTTTTATTGTTTCTTATTCCATTTTACACAATATGGATGAAACATATTGAAAATTCTAGGTCGTGTTCTTCTGGTGAAGAAAATAATTAGTTGGCAATGATCATTTCTAGTGGAAGCCCTCTGAATTGTGATTTGGAAAGGTGATGGTGGACCTCCTGGATTTTGATTGATGGAATTTTTTTATTTTTTTTATTTGTTAGTCCAGTTTACACGATGTTGACGGTGCGATATTGAAAATTTTAGTCAGTGTTCTTCTAGTGAAGGAAATAATCGATTGAGAAGGACAACTTCTAGTGGAAGACGTGTGAATTATAATCTAGGAAAGTGGTGGTGGACCTCTGGGAGTTCGATTGATAAAAAATTTAAAATTATTTATTTGTTAATCCATTTACACGATGTGGACAGTCTGATGTTGTTTTTTATTTTATTTGTGCTCATCCAATGAAAGAAATAGTCCATTGAAAAAGGTCATTTTGTAATAGAAGATCTGCGAATTATGACTGAGAATGTGATGATGGACCTCATGAATGCTTTTAAACTATATTTTATTAGTTTGGAATAGCTAATTAATATTTATTTTTAAAAATAAAATGGAATATTAAATATTTTAAAACATATATTCAATAAAATCACACTTAAATATATACATTTGTAGAAATATTTTTAAAATAAATTTATAAAAGTTATAATATGATGTGATTTGATAGAATGCGTGGGTAAAAAATAATATTCATATATTAATATATATATATATATATATATATATATATATATATATATATATATATATATATATATTATATATATATATATATATAAATAACTTATTTTATAAATTATTTAAAATATATATAAAAATAAATTAAGTATTTTTTATTGAAATATTATTTAAAAATAAAGTATGTTAAGTAATTTGTTTTGGAGCGTGTTGACATAACTAGTTGAATACCCCCGTTCTTTTTTAAGTGTCATTTTTTGACTTTTTACACATAGGAAGAAAGTTAATCATTGTTACTTTTTAAACCATTATTCTAATTTTACCTATAATACCCTTAATTATATTCTACATTTATTTTACTTTTTCTCTCTCTCTCTGTAATAATTGCATAGGGGTAATTTTAACAAAAATGCATTTAATACTACCTTGAACTCTGAAGGTGACAATTAAAAAGAAATAAAAATTTATCAAGAAAGTGATACTACTTAAAAAGGAATGGAGAGAGTAACAAATTTATGAATAAATTGAAGAATGAGCACTTCAGACAATACTTTAAGAAAATCAATGATAAGAATAAATGAAAGCATAGGAAGCTACAATATCGAAAAGTAAAATTGTAGCTACAGATAAACAAGTTAAACATATCATTAATGAATTTGAGGTAAATTTATAATTATTATAACGTTAGTCTATTAATAATAAGTCTAGGTAATTGATTAATGGGTAATATTATCTTGTGCCCCAATGACATATGTTAAGAACTAATTGTAGAAATGTTTTCTTGGAACTTGTATATTATCTTTATCAAAATTTTATAGTTAATTTTTTTATTACTTTTTTCAATATAAACTTTCCATTTATGAATTTCTTAACCTATGCTCTTGGAGCACAATTTAACATTACCTTTACTAATATGTGTTTTAATGAGTGTCACAAATTAGCACAAATGAGTGTTACAAGGGTAATGCTAATCAGTGTAATAATAGTATTTTTCTAACAAAAACTATCAATGAGACTCTCAGAGATCCACCGTTACCTTCCAAAATCACAATTCACATGTCTTTCATTGGAAAAAGTCCTTCTCAATTGACTATTTTCTTTATTGGAAGAACACCGATTAAAATTTTCAATATAAAACCGTTCACATCGTGTAAAATGAAGTAAGAAACAAAAGAATTCAAAAATTTCATCAATAAATCTCCTAGAGGTCCAATCACATTCCTATGTCACAATTCACACGTCTTCCACTAGAAATGGTCATTCTCAACGGACTATTTCCTTCACTAGAAGAACACCGACTATAATTTTCAATATCACACCACCCCTATCGTGTAAAAGAGACTAACAAACTAACAAATTCAAATGACTTTTTTTTATCTATTATTCCAAACTTTGTTTATCTTTTTGGTACTTCAAGAGAATACCACACTCTCTCCCTTATCCACTCTCATTTCCTTGATGACAAAGGGGAAATCTTTTGAAATTTAAACAAAATATGAATTGTGACAGTAGTTTTATGAATCTATTACAACTAGACTAGTTTTTTTATAAGCAATGAGTGCATTGACCAAGGATACTCTAACTCACTTACAATATTTTAATCTAACAGTACAATATTTTAATCAATGGACACTTGCACCATTCATAATAATAATTACATTTTGGATTACTTTTAGAGCCTATTACAAGCAATATAACTAAAATACCAATTTAATGTTAAAATCAATATCCCCCAACATCGCCTATATCTTCCTTAAATATTACAACATTCCTTTTGCTCCATATGACCAGCAGGAATGCATTCACTATGTTTATCTACCTTTCCCAAGAATTTGTTGATTGCCTTCGGGAAGTGTTATTGACTGCAATTTGCATCCACCCTTCCCATTCCAATCCATGAACAAACTTTCTTCCAGACTTTGCTTGATATGGACATTCAAACATTAGATTATCTATCAAATTCTCTTTCATCACAACATAGATTCCATTTCAACAACCCTTCCGGCCAAACTCCCATAATAGTATAAATAATTTTTTTATAGTTTTATTATAAAATAGAGAAAAAAATATATGTACTAACAATATAAAATGATTTTATACGTCAATCAAATATCACAACGTATTCTGCCAAATCACCATAATATTTATAAATTAATTATATAATATGACTGATTGATAAATTCTCATTAAATGATAGTGTAAAACTATTTTGCACTGTTAATGCATTATCTTTAATCTCATAAATATAATATATATTAGATTTAAAATATATAACGAAAATGATTTATAGATCTTTAAAATAGGTTGAGTTGATTGAATCCTCCATATAAATCGAATGACTTTTATCAAATCAATTAACTAACTCATTACTTCAAGAAAACGTCCATTTTATGTGTAAGTTAAAAAAAATTAAAAGCTAGTATAATAATCACAATATAAAGAATTTTAGTAATACTAAATTTAGTATACGCATTCAATTCAATACACACAAACTAACTCCCGAAAATGCAGCCAACATGAACAGAACAACACCTTTCATCACCATTTGTGTGCAACTCCAAATCTAAAATTCATTATCATTCCTTTTTAGTTTCAAACCAAAACATTGCTAACATGAAAACTACTAAATCACTAGTTTTTGTTGTCGTTCGATACCATGAAGATTGTTGTAGAGAATCTGACAGGAACATTATTCTATGTCGAAGTAGAGAATGATGCGACGGTTGAAGATCTAAAAAGAGAAATTGAAGCACATATGAAACTCCCTTGTGACCGTTTGATCATTATTCTCGATGATGCTTGTTGGCCGTTGATTAATAAAGATGATGAAAAGAAATCTCTTGTTGATTGTGGGATCATAGATGGGTCACATGTTTATATTTTCTTTAGTCCTGTTAATGATGAATCTACCAAACATTTTGTGTTTACTCTGCCTGATTTTCTTCTTGGTTAAAAACAATCATTTGTAGAGAATGTCTCATATACAATTGTTGTGTGGTGTTGCAGTTATAGGAATAGATAGATTTAAATTTAACTTGTTGCACCATTGGGGATCTAATATTGTAACCAACCCCTTTCATTTCTCATCAATTACTATTTCTTATATCTAATTTTTTTATACATCACTTGCTAAATTGTTGCCTTTTAAATTAACCATGTATGTCTTTTTTACCAATTGTATTGTGTTTTTATATTTTAAATTGTTTTCATGATGATTTTTTTTGCCCTTAACAAGTTAGCCTTAACTTCCTATGCTCTTAATTTTAGAATTAGAATGTTGATGTACAAACCTTAAAACATGATTAATCTCCCTTCTCTAATTCATCCACTAGTTGAATTGTATTGGAGATAGTAGTAACTTGTGCTTAATAGCCGTGCATATGTATAATTGTAATAATTTCATTAGAAGGATTGTATTTTCAATATTTTATTTGGATCAATATACAAAACTTTAAGCATTTCTTCTCTTTCTTTCGTATATGTCATATTTCATAACATAGTATCAGAGAAAGTTTGGTATCCACCTTGAAGAAATTCTCGAGAATATTCAATTTTATCAATTTTCATTTTCATTTTCTTATGATTCTTTGTATCTATTATTGCCTTTTCTTTTTTTCTTTTTCGAGAAAAAATCATGTTCTCATTCTCATGTTTGTGATTTTTCGATCTTAATGTTTTCCCTTCATTGGTTTTGTTTCCACGATGATGCCACATTACATAATGGATGAATTAGATAGATTGAATAGATTTTTTTTAGTAGATGAATTATAAAGGAGAGAAAAGTGTATTCAAACTTATTTCAAGAAAACGTCCATTTTATGTCTAAGTTAAAAAAAATTAAAAGCTAGTATAATAATCACAATATAAAGAATTTTAGTAATACTAAATTTAGTATACGCATTCAATTCAATACGCACAAACTAACTCCCGAGAATGCAGCCCACATGAACAGAACAACACCTTTCATCACCATTTGTGTGCAACTCCAAATCTAAAATTCATTATCATTCCTTTTTAGTTTCAAACCAAAACATTGCTAAAATGAAAACTACTAAATCACTAGTTTTTGTTGTCGTTCGATACCATGAAGATTGTTGTAGAGAATCTGACAGGAACATTATTCTATGTCGAAGTAGAGAATGATGCGACGGTTGAAGATCTAAAAAGAGAAATTGAAGCACATATGAAACTCCCTTGTGACCGTTTGATCATTATTCTCGATGATGCTTGTTGGCCGTTGATTAGTAAAGATGATGAAAAGAAATCTCTTGTTGATTGTGGGATCATAGATGGGTCACATGTTTATATTTTCTTTAGTCCTTTTGATGATGAATCTACCAAACATTTTGTGTTTACTCTGCCTGATTTTCTTCTTGGTTAAAAACAATCATTTGTAGAGAATGTCTCATATACAATTGTTGTGTGGTGTTGCGATTATAGGAATAGATAGATTTAAATTTAACTTGTTGCATCATTGGGGATCTAATATTGTAACCAACCCCTTTCATTTCTCATCAATTACTATTTCTTATATCTAATTTTTTTATACATCACTTGCTAAATTGTTGCCTTTTAAATTAACCATGTATGTCTTTTTTACCAATTGTATTGTGTTTTTATATTTTAAATTGTTTTCATGATGATTTTTTTTGCCCTTAACAAGTTAGTCTTAACTTCCTATGCTCTTAATTTTAGAATTAGAATGTTGATGTACAAACCTTAAAACATGATTAATCTCCCTTCTCTAATTCATCCACTAGTTGAATTGTATTGGAGATAGTAGTAACTTGTGCTTAATAGCCGTGCATATGTATAATTGTAATAATTTCATTAGAAGGAGTGTATTTTCAATATTTTATTTGGATCAATATACAAAACTTTAAGCATTTCTTCTCTTTCTTTCGTATATGTCATATTTCATAACATAGTATCAGAGAAAATTTGGTATCCACCTTGAAGAAATTCTCGAGAATATTCAATTTTATCAATTTTCATTTTCATTTTCTTATGATTCTTTGTATCTATTATTGCCTTTTCTTTTTTTCTTTTTCGAGAAAAAATCATGTTCTCATTCTCATGTTTGTGATTTTTCGATCTTAATGTTTTCCCTTCATTGGTTTTGTTTCCACGATGATGCCACATTACATAATGGATGAATTAGATAGATTGAATAGATTTTTTTTAGTAGATGAATTATAAAGGAGAGAAAAGCGTATTCAAACTTATTTCAAGAAAACGTCCATTTTATGTGTAAGTTTAAAAAAATTAAAAGCTAGTATAATAATCACAATATAAAGCATTTTAGTAATACTAAATTTAGTATACGCATTCAATTCAATACGCACAAACTAACTCCCGAGAATGCAGCCCACATGAACAGAACAACACCTTTCATCACCATTTGTGTGCAACTCCAAATCTAAAATTCATTATCATTCCTTTTTAGTTTCAAACCAAAACATTGCTAAAATGAAAACTACTAAATCACTAGTTTTTGTTGTCGTTCGATACCATGAAGATTGTTGTAGAGAATCTGACAGGAACATTATTCTATGTCGAAGTAGAGAATGATGCGACGGTTGAAGATCTAAAAAGAGAAATTGAAGCACATATGAAGTTCCCTTGTGACCGTTTGATCATTATTCTCGATGATGCTTGTTGGCCGTTGATTAGTAAAGATGATGAAAAGAAGTCTCTTGTTGATTGTGGGATCATAGATGGGTCACATGTTTATATTTTCTTTAGTCCTGTTGATGATGAATCTACCAAACATTTTGTGTTTACTCTGCCTGATTTTCTTCTTGGTTAAAAACAATCATTTGTAGAGAATGTCTCATATACAATTGTTGTGTGGTGTTGCGGTTATAGGAATAGATAGATTTAAATTTAACTTGTTGCACCATTGGGGATCTAATATTGTAACCAACCCCTTTCATTTCTCATCAATTACTATTTCTTATATCTAATTTTTTATACATCACTTGCTAAATTGTTGCCTTTTAAATTAACCATGTATGTCTTTTTTACCAATTGTATTGTGTTTTTATATTTTAAATTGTTTTCATGATGATTTTTTTTGCCCTTAACAAGTTAGTCTTAACTTCCTATGCTCTTAATTTTAGAATTAGAATGTTGATGTACAAACCTTAAAACATGATTAATCTCCCTTCTCTAATTCATCCACTAGTTGAATTATATTGGAGATAGTAGTAACTTGTGCTTAATAGCCGTGCATATGTATAATTGTAATAATTTCATTAGAAGGATTGTATTTTCAATATTTTATTTGGATCAATATACAAAACTTTAAGCATTTCTTCTCTTTCTTTCGTATATGTCATATTTCATAACATAGTATCAGAGAAAGTTTGGTATCCACCTTGAAGAAATTCTCGAGAATATTCAATTTTATCAATTTTCATTTTCATTTTCTTATGATTCTTTGTATCTATTATTGCCTTTTCTTTTTTCTTTTTCGAGAAAAAATCATGTTCTCATTCTCATGTTTGTGATTTTTCGATCTTAATGTTTTCCCTTCATTGGTTTTGTTTCCACGATGATGCCACATTACATAATGGATGAATTAGATAGATTGAATAGATTTTTTTTAGTAGATGAATTATAAAGGAGAGAAAAGTGTATTCAAACTTATTTCAAGAAAACGTCCATTTTATGTCTAAGTTAAAAAAAATTAAAAGCTAGTATAATAATCACAATATAAAGAATTTTAGTAATACTAAATTTAGTATACGCATTCAATTCAATACGCACAAACTAACTCCCGAGAATGCAGCCCACATGAACAGAACAACACCTTTCATCACCATTTGTGTGCAACTCCAAATCTAAAATTCATTATCATTCCTTTTTAGTTTCAAACCAAAACATTGCTAAAATGAAAACTACTAAATCACTAGTTTTTGTTGTCGTTCGATACCATGAAGATTGTTGTAGAGAATCTGACAGGAACATTATTCTATGTCGAAGTAGAGAATGATGCGACGGTTGAAGATCTAAAAAGAGAAATTGAAGCACATATGAAACTCCCTTGTGACCGTTTGATCATTATTCTCGATGATGCTTGTTGGCCGTTGATTAGTAAAGATGATGAAAAGAAATCTCTTGTTGATTGTGGGATCATAGATGGGTCACATGTTTATATTTTCTTTAGTCCTTTTGATGATGAATCTACCAAACATTTTGTGTTTACTCTGCCTGATTTTCTTCTTGGTTAAAAACAATCATTTGTAGAGAATGTCTCATATACAATTGTTGTGTGGTGTTGCGATTATAGGAATAGATAGATTTAAATTTAACTTGTTGCACCATTGGGGATCTAATATTGTAACCAACCCCTTTCATTTCTCATCAATTACTATTTCTTATATCTAATTTTTTTATACATCACTTGCTAAATTGTTGCCTTTTAAATTAACCATGTATGTCTTTTTTACCAATTGTATTGTGTTTTTATATTTTAAATTGTTTTCATGATGATTTTTTTTGCCCTTAACAAGTTAGTCTTAACTTCCTATGCTCTTAATTTTAGAATTAGAATGTTGATGTACAAACCTTAAAACATGATTAATCTCCCTTCTCTAATTCATCCACTAGTTGAATTGTATTGGAGATAGTAGTAACTTGTGCTTAATAGCCGTGCATATGTATAATTGTAATAATTTCATTAGAAGGAGTGTATTTTCAATATTTTATTTGGATCAATATACAAAACTTTAAGCATTTCTTCTCTTTCTTTCGTATATGTCATATTTCATAACATAGTATCAGAGAAAATTTGGTATCCACCTTGAAGAAATTCTCGAGAATATTCAATTTTATCAATTTTCATTTTCATTTTCTTATGATTCTTTGTATCTATTATTGCCTTTTCTTTTTTTCTTTTCGAGAAAAAATCATGTTCTCATTCTCATGTTTGTGATTTTTCGATCTTAATGTTTTCCCTTCATTGGTTTTGTTTCCACGATGATGCCACATTACATAATGGATGAATTAGATAGATTGAATAGATTTTTTTTAGTAGATGAATTATAAAGGAGAGAAAAGCGTATTCAAACTTATTTCAAGAAAACGTCCATTTTATGTCTAAGTTTAAAAAAATTAAAAGCTAGTATAATAATCACAATATAAAGCATTTTAGTAATACTAAATTTAGTATACGCATTCAATTCAATACGCACAAACTAACTCCCGAGAATGCAGCCCACATGAACAGAACAACACCTTTCATCACCATTTGTGTGCAACTCCAAATCTAAAATTCATTATCATTCCTTTTTAGTTTCAAACCAAAACATTGCTAAAATGAAAACTACTAAATCACTAGTTTTTGTTGTCGTTCGATACCATGAAGATTGTTGTAAAGAATCTGACAGGAACATTATTCTATATCGAAGTAGAGAATGATGCGACGGTTGAAGATCTAAAAAGAGAAATTGAAGCACATATGAAGTTCCCTTGTGACCGTTTGATCATTATTCTCGATGATGCTTGTTGGCCGTTGATTAGTAAAGATGATGAAAAGAAGTCTCTTGTTGATTGTGGGATCATAGATGGGTCACATGTTTATATTTTCTTTAGTCCTGTTGATGATGAATCTACCAAACATTTTGTGTTTACTCTGCCTGATTTTCTTCTTGGTTAAAAACAATCATTTGTAGAGAATGTCTCATATACAATTGTTGTGTGGTGTTGCGGTTATAGGAATAGATAGATTTAAATTTAACTTGTTGCACCATTGGGGATCTAATATTGTAACCAACCCCTTTCATTTCTCATCAATTACTATTTCTTATATCTAATTTTTTTATACATCACTTGCTAAATTGTTGCCTTTTAAATTAACCATGTATGTCTTTTTTACCAATTGTATTGTGTTTTTATATTTTAAATTGTTTTCATGATGATTTTTTTTGCCCTTAACAAGTTAGTCTTAACTTCCTATGCTCTTAATTTTAGAATTAGAATGTTGATGTACAAACCTTAAAACATGATTAATCTCCCTTCTCTAATTCATCCACTAGTTGAATTATATTGGAGATAGTAGTAACTTGTGCTTAATAGCCGTGCATATGTATAATTGTAATAATTTCATTAGAAGGATTGTATTTTCAATATTTTATTTGGATCAATATACAAAACTTTAAGCATTTCTTCTCTTTCTTTCGTATATGTCATATTTCATAACATAGTATCAGAGAAAGTTTGGTATCCACCTTGAAGAAATTCTCGAGAATATTCAATTTTATCAATTTTCATTTTCATTTTCTTATGATTCTTTGTATCTATTATTGCCTTTTCTTTTTTTCTTTTTCGAGAAAAAATCATGTTCTCATTCTCATGTTTGTGATTTTTCGATCTTAATGTTTTCCCTTCATTGGTTTTGTTTCCACGATGATGCCACATTACATAATGGATGAATTAGATAGATTGAATAGATTTTTTTTAGTAGATGAATTATAAAGGAGAGAAAAGTGTATTCAAACTTATTTCAAGAAAACGTCCATTTTATGTCTAAGTTAAAAAAAATTAAAAGCTAGTATAATAATCACAATATAAAGAATTTTAGTAATACTAAATTTAGTATACGCATTCAATTCAATACGCACAAACTAACTCCCGAGAATGCAGCCCACATGAACAGAACAACACCTTTCATCACCATTTGTGTGCAACTCCAAATCTAAAATTCATTATCATTCCTTTTTAGTTTCAAACCAAAACATTGCTAAAATGAAAACTACTAAATCACTAGTTTTTGTTGTCGTTCGATACCATGAAGATTGTTGTAGAGAATCTGACAGGAACATTATTCTATGTCGAAGTAGAGAATGATGCGACGGTTGAAGATCTAAAAAGAGAAATTGAAGCACATATGAAACTCCCTTGTGACCGTTTGATCATTATTCTCGATGATGCTTGTTGGCCGTTGATTAGTAAAGATGATGAAAAGAAATCTCTTGTTGATTGTGGGATCATAGATGGGTCACATGTTTATATTTTCTTTAGTCCTTTTGATGATGAATCTACCAAACATTTTGTGTTTACTCTGCCTGATTTTCTTCTTGGTTAAAAACAATCATTTGTAGAGAATGTCTCATATACAATTGTTGTGTGGTGTTGCGATTATAGGAATAGATAGATTTAAATTTAACTTGTTGCACCATTGGGGATCTAATATTGTAACCAACCCCTTTCATTTCTCATCAATTACTATTTCTTATATCTAATTTTTTTATACATCACTTGCTAAATTGTTGCCTTTTAAATTAACCATGTATGTCTTTTTTACCAATTGTATTGTGTTTTTATATTTTAAATTGTTTTCATGATGATTTTTTTTGCCCTTAACAAGTTAGTCTTAACTTCCTATGCTCTTAATTTTAGAATTAGAATGTTGATGTACAAACCTTAAAACATGATTAATCTCCCTTCTCTAATTCATCCACTAGTTGAATTGTATTGGAGATAGTAGTAACTTGTGCTTAATAGCCGTGCATATGTATAATTGTAATAATTTCATTAGAAGGAGTGTATTTTCAATATTTTATTTGGATCAATATACAAAACTTTAAGCATTTCTTCTCTTTCTTTCGTATATGTCATATTTCATAACATAGTATCAGAGAAAATTTGGTATCCACCTTGAAGAAATTCTCGAGAATATTCAATTTTATCAATTTTCATTTTCATTTTCTTATGATTCTTTGTATCTATTATTGCCTTTTCTTTTTTTCTTTTTCGAGAAAAAATCATGTTCTCATTCTCATGTTTGTGATTTTTCGATCTTAATGTTTTCCCTTCATTGGTTTTGTTTCCACGATGATGCCACATTACATAATGGATGAATTAGATAGATTGAATAGATTTTTTTAGTAGATGAATTATAAAGGAGAGAAAAGCGTATTCAAACTTATTTCAAGAAAACGTCCATTTTATGTCTAAGTTTAAAAAAATTAAAAGCTAGTATAATAATCACAATATAAAGCATTTTAGTAATACTAAATTTAGTATACGCATTCAATTCAATACGCACAAACTAACTCCCGAGAATGCAGCCCACATGAACAGAACAACACCTTTCATCACCATTTGTGTGCAACTCCAAATCTAAAATTCATTATCATTCCTTTTTAGTTTCAAACCAAAACATTGCTAAAATGAAAACTACTAAATCACTAGTTTTTGTTGTCGTTCGATACCATGAAGATTGTTGTAAAGAATCTGACAGGAACATTATTCTATGTCGAAGTAGAGAATGATGCGACGGTTGAAGATCTAAAAAGAGAAATTGAAGCACATATGAAGTTCCCTTGTGACCGTTTGATCATTATTCTCGATGATGCTTGTTGGCCGTTGATTAGTAAAGATGATGAAAAGAAGTCTCTTGTTGATTGTGGGATCATAGATGGGTCACATGTTTATATTTTCTTTAGTCCTGTTGATGATGAATCTACCAAACATTTTGTGTTTACTCTGCCTGATTTTCTTCTTGGTTAAAAACAATCATTTGTAGAGAATGTCTCATATACAATTGTTGTGTGGTGTTGCGGTTATAGGAATAGATAGATTTAAATTTAACTTGTTGCACCATTGGGGATCTAATATTGTAACCAACCCCTTTCATTTCTCATCAATTACTATTTCTTATATCTAATTTTTTTATACATCACTTGCTAAATTGTTGCCTTTTAAATTAACCATGTATGTCTTTTTTACCAATTGTATTGTGTTTTTATATTTTAAATTGTTTTCATGATGATTTTTTTTGCCCTTAACAAGTTAGTCTTAACTTCCTATGCTCTTAATTTTAGAATTAGAATGTTGATGTACAAACCTTAAAACATGATTAATCTCCCTTCTCTAATTCATCCACTAGTTGAATTATATTGGAGATAGTAGTAACTTGTGCTTAATAGCCGTGCATATGTATAATTGTAATAATTTCATTAGAAGGATTGTATTTTCAATATTTTATTTGGATCAATATACAAAACTTTAAGCATTTCTTCTCTTTCTTTCGTATATGTCATATTTCATAACATAGTATCAGAGAAAGTTTGGTATCCACCTTGAAGAAATTCTCGAGAATATTCAATTTTATCAATTTTCATTTTCATTTTCTTATGATTCTTTGTATCTATTATTGCCTTTTCTTTTTTCTTTTTCGAGAAAAAATCATGTTCTCATTCTCATGTTTGTGATTTTTCGATCTTAATGTTTTCCCTTCATTGGTTTTGTTTCCACGATGATGCCACATTACATAATGGATGAATTAGATAGATTGAATAGATTTTTTTTAGTAGATGAATTATAAAGGAGAGAAAAGTGTATTCAAACTTATTTCAAGAAAACGTCCATTTTATGTCTAAGTTAAAAAAATTAAAAGCTAGTATAATAATCACAATATAAAGAATTTTAGTAATACTAAATTTAGTATACGCATTCAATTCAATACGCACAAACTAACTCCCGAGAATGCAGCCCACATGAACAGAACAACACCTTTCATCACCATTTGTGTGCAACTCCAAATCTAAAATTCATTATCATTCCTTTTTAGTTTCAAACCAAAACATTGCTAAAATGAAAACTACTAAATCACTAGTTTTTGTTGTCGTTCGATACCATGAAGATTGTTGTAGAGAATCTGACAGGAACATTATTCTATGTCGAAGTAGAGAATGATGCGACGGTTGAAGATCTAAAAAGAGAAATTGAAGCACATATGAAACTCCCTTGTGACCGTTTGATCATTATTCTCGATGATGCTTGTTGGCCGTTGATTAGTAAAGATGATGAAAAGAAATCTCTTGTTGATTGTGGGATCATAGATGGGTCACATGTTTATATTTTCTTTAGTCCTTTTGATGATGAATCTACCAAACATTTTGTGTTTACTCTGCCTGATTTTCTTCTTGGTTAAAAACAATCATTTGTAGAGAATGTCTCATATACAATTGTTGTGTGGTGTTGCGATTATAGGAATAGATAGATTTAAATTTAACTTGTTGCACCATTGGGGATCTAATATTGTAACCAACCCCTTTCATTTCTCATCAATTACTATTTCTTATATCTAATTTTTTTATACATCACTTGCTAAATTGTTGCCTTTTAAATTAACCATGTATGTCTTTTTTACCAATTGTATTGTGTTTTTATATTTTAAATTGTTTTCATGATGATTTTTTTTGCCCTTAACAAGTTAGTCTTAACTTCCTATGCTCTTAATTTTAGAATTAGAATGTTGATGTACAAACCTTAAAACATGATTAATCTCCCTTCTCTAATTCATCCACTAGTTGAATTGTATTGGAGATAGTAGTAACTTGTGCTTAATAGCCGTGCATATGTATAATTGTAATAATTTCATTAGAAGGAGTGTATTTTCAATATTTTATTTGGATCAATATACAAAACTTTAAGCATTTCTTCTCTTTCTTTCGTATATGTCATATTTCATAACATAGTATCAGAGAAAATTTGGTATCCACCTTGAAGAAATTCTCGAGAATATTCAATTTTATCAATTTTCATTTTCATTTTCTTATGATTCTTTGTATCTATTATTGCCTTTTCTTTTTTCTTTTTCGAGAAAAAATCATGTTCTCATTCTCATGTTTGTGATTTTTCGATCTTAATGTTTTCCCTTCATTGGTTTTGTTTCCACGATGATGCCACATTACATAATGGATGAATTAGATAGATTGAATAGATTTTTTTTAGTAGATGAATTATAAAGGAGAGAAAAGCGTATTCAAACTTATTTCAAGAAAACGTCCATTTTATGTCTAAGTTTAAAAAAATTAAAAGCTAGTATAATAATCACAATATAAAGCATTTTAGTAATACTAAATTTAGTATACGCATTCAATTCAATACGCACAAACTAACTCCCGAGAATGCAGCCCACATGAACAGAACAACACCTTTCATCACCATTTGTGTGCAACTCCAAATCTAAAATTCATTATCATTCCTTTTTAGTTTCAAACCAAAACATTGCTAAAATGAAAACTACTAAATCACTAGTTTTTGTTGTCGTTCGATACCATGAAGATTGTTGTAAAGAATCTGACAGGAACATTATTCTATGTCGAAGTAGAGAATGATGCGACGGTTGAAGATCTAAAAAGAGAAATTGAAGCACATATGAAGTTCCCTTGTGACCGTTTGATCATTATTCTCGATGATGCTTGTTGGCCGTTGATTAGTAAAGATGATGAAAAGAAGTCTCTTGTTGATTGTGGGATCATAGATGGGTCACATGTTTATATTTTCTTTAGTCCTGTTGATGATGAATCTACCAAACATTTTGTGTTTACTCTGCCTGATTTTCTTCTTGGTTAAAAACAATCATTTGTAGAGAATGTCTCATATACAATTGTTGTGTGGTGTTGCGGTTATAGGAATAGATAGATTTAAATTTAACTTGTTGCACCATTGGGGATCTAATATTGTAACCAACCCCTTTCATTTCTCATCAATTACTATTTCTTATATCTAATTTTTTTATACATCACTTGCTAAATTGTTGCCTTTTAAATTAACCATGTATGTCTTTTTTACCAATTGTATTGTGTTTTTATATTTTAAATTGTTTTCATGATGATTTTTTTTGCCCTTAACAAGTTAGTCTTAACTTCCTATGCTCTTAATTTTAGAATTAGAATGTTGATGTACAAACCTTAAAACATGATTAATCTCCCTTCTCTAATTCATCCACTAGTTGAATTATATTGGAGATAGTAGTAACTTGTGCTTAATAGCCGTGCATATGTATAATTGTAATAATTTCATTAGAAGGAGTGTATTTTCAATATTTTATTTGGATCAATATACAAAACTTTAAGCATTTCTTCTCTTTCTTTCGTATATGTCATATTTCATAACATAGTATCAGAGAAAATTTGGTATCCACCTTGAAGAAATTCTCGAGAATATTCAATTTTATCAATTTTCATTTTCATTTTCTTATGATTCTTTGTATCTATTATTGCCTTTTCTTTTTTTCTTTTTCGAGAAAAAATCCTGTTCTCATTCTCATGTTTGTGATTTTTCGATCTTAATGTTTTCCCTTCATTGGTTTTGTTTCCACGATGATGCCACATTACATAATGGATGAATTAGATAGATTGAATAGATTTTTTTTAGTAGATGAATTATAAAGGAGAGAAAAGCGTATTCAAACTTATTTCAAGAAAACGTCCATTTTATGTCTAAGTATAAAAAAATTAAAAGCTAGTATAATAATCACAATATAAAGAATTTTAGTAATACTAAATTTAGTATACGCATTCAATTCAATACGCACAAACTAACTCCCGAGAATGCAGCCCACATGAACAGAACAACACCTTTCATCACCATTTGGGTGCAACTCCAAATCTAAAATTCATTATCATTCCTTTTTAGTTTCAAACCAAAACATTGCTAAAATGAAAACTACTAAATCACTAGTTTTTGTTGTCGTTCGATACCATGAAGATTGTTGTAGAGAATCTTACAGGAACATTATTCTATGTCGAAGTAGAGAATGATGCGACGGTTGAAGATCTAAAAAGAGAAATTGAAGCACATATGAAACTCCCTTGTGACCGTTTGATCATTATTCTCGATGATGCTTGTTGGCCGTAGATTAGTAAAGATGATGAAAAGAAATCTCTTGTTGATTGTGGGATCATAGATGGGTCACATGTTTATATTTTCTTTAGTCCTGTTGATGATGAATCTACCAAACATTTTGTGTTTACTCTGCCTGATTTTCTTCTTGGTTAAAAACAATCATTTGTAGAGAATGTCTCATATACAATTGTTGTGTGGTGTTGCGGTTATAGGAATAGATAGATTTAAATTTAACTTGTTCCACCATTGGGGATCTAATATTGTAACCAACCCCTTTCATTTCTCATCAATTACTATTTCTTATATCTAATTTTTTTATACATCACTTGCTAAATTGTTGCCTTTTAAATTAACCATGTATGTCTTTTTTACCAATTGTATTGTGTTTTTATATTTTAAATTGTTTTCATGATGATTTTTTTTGCCCTTAACAAGTTAGTCTTAACTTCCTATGCTCTTAATTTTAGAATTAGAATGTTGATGTACAAACCTTAAAACATGATTAATCTCCCTTCTCTAATTCATCCACTAGTTGAATTGTATTGGAGATAGTAGTAACTTGTGCTTAATAGCCGTGCATATGTATAATTGTAATAATTTCATTAGAAGGAGTGTATTTTCAATATTTTATTTGGATCAATATACAAAACTTTAAGCATTTCTTCTCTTTCTTTCGTATATGTCATATTTCATAACATAGTATCAGAGAAAATTTGGTATCCACCTTGAAGAAATTCTCGAGAATATTCAATTTTATCAATTTTCATTTTCATTTTCTTATGATTCTTTGTATTTATTATTGCCTTTTCTTTTTTTCTTTTTCGAGAAAAAATCATGTTCTCATTCTCATGTTTGTGATTTTTCGATTTTAATGTTTTCCCTTCATTGGTTTTGTTTCCACGATGATGCCACATTACATAATGGATGAATTAGATAGATTGAATAGATTTTTTTAGTAGATGAATTATAAAGGAGAGAAAAGCGTATTCAAACTTATTTCAAGAAAACGTCCATTTTATGTCTAAGTATAAAAAAATTAAAAGCTAGTATAATAATCACAATATAAAGAATTTTAGTAATACTAAATTTAGTATACGCATTCAATTCAATACGCACAAACTAACTCCCGAGAATGCAGCCCACATGAACAGAACAACACCTTTCATCACCATTTGGGTGCAACTCCAAATCTAAAATTCATTATCATTCCTTTTTAGTTTCAAACCAAAACATTGCTAAAATGAAAACTACTAAATCACTAGTTTTTGTTGTCGTTCGATACCATGAAGATTGTTGTAGAGAATCTGACAGGAACATTATTCTATGTCGAAGTAGAGAATGATGCGACGGTTGAAGATCTAAAAAGAGAAATTGAAGCACATATGAAACTCCCTTGTGACCGTTTGATCATTATTCTCGATGATGCTTGTTGGCCGTTGATTAGTAAAGATGATGAAAAGAAATCTCTTGTTGATTGTGGGATCATAGATGGGTCACATGTTTATATTTTCTTTAGTCCTGTTGATGATGAATCTACCAAACATTTTGTGTTTACTCTGCCTGATTTTCTTCTTGGTTAAAAACAATCATTTGTAGAGAATGTCTCATATACAATTGTTGTGTGGTGTTGCGGTTATAGGAATAGATAGATTTAAATTTAACTTGTTCCACCATTGGGGATCTAATATTGTAACCAACCCCTTTCATTTCTCATCAATTACTATTTCTTATATCTAATTTTTTTATACATCACTTGCTAAATTGTTGCCTTTTAAATTAACCATGTATGTCTTTTTTACCAATTGTATTGTGTTTTTATATTTTAAATTGTTTTCATGATGATTTTTTTTGCCCTTAACAAGTTAGTCTTAACTTCCTATGCTCTTAATTTTAGAATTAGAATGTTGATGTACAAACCTTAAAACATGATTAATCTCCCTTCTCTAATTCATCCACTAGTTGAATTATATTGGAGATAGTAGTAACTTGTGCTTAATAGTCGTGCATATGTATAATTGTAATAATTTTATTAGAAGGAGTGTATTTTCAATATTTTATTTGGATCAATATACAAAACTTTAAGCATTTCTTCTCTTTCTTTCGTATATGTCATATTTCATAACATAGTATCAGAGAAAATTTGGTATCCACCTTGAAGAAATTCTCGAGAATATTCAATTTTATCAATTTTCATTTTCATTTTCTTATGATTCTTTGTATCTATTATTGCCTTTTCTTTTTTTCTTTTTCGAGAAAAAATCATGTTCTCATTCTCATGTTTGTGATTTTTCGATTTTAATGTTTTCCCTTCATTGGTTTTGTTTCCACGATGATGCCACATTACATAATGGATGAATTAGATAGATTGAATAGATTTTTTTAGTAGATGAATTATAAAGGAGAGAAAAGCGTATTCAAACTTATTTCAAGAAAACGTCCATTTTATGTCTAAGTATAAAAAAATTAAAAGCTAGTATAATAATCACAATATAAAGAATTTTAGTAATACTAAATTTAGTATACGCATTCAATTCAATACGCACAAACTAACTCCCGAGAATGCAGCCCACATGAACAGAACAACACCTTTCATCACCATTTGGGTGCAACTCCAAATCTAAAATTCATTATCATTCCTTTTTAGTTTCAAACCAAAACATTGCTAAAATGAAAACTACTAAATCACTAGTTTTTGTTGTCGTTCGATACCATGAAGATTGTTGTAGAGAATCTGACAGGAACATTATTCTATGTCGAAGTAGAGAATGATGCGACGGTTGAAGATCTAAAAAGAGAAATTGAAGCACATATGAAACTCCCTTGTGACCGTTTGATCATTATTCTCGATGATGCTTGTTGGCCGTTGATTAGTAAAGATGATGAAAAGAAATCTCTTGTTGATTGTGGGATCATAGATGGGTCACATGTTTATATTTTCTTTAGTCCTGTTGATGATGAATCTACCAAACATTTTGTGTTTACTCTGCCTGATTTTCTTCTTGGTTAAAAACAATCATTTGTAGAGAATGTCTCATATACAATTGTTGTGTGGTGTTGCGGTTATAGGAATAGATAGATTTAAATTTAACTTGTTCCACCATTGGGGATCTAATATTGTAACCAACCCCTTTCATTTCTCATCAATTACTATTTCTTATATCTAATTTTTTTATACATCACTTGCTAAATTGTTGCCTTTTAAATTAACCATGTATGTCTTTTTTACCAATTGTATTGTGTTTTTATATTTTAAATTGTTTTCATGATGATTTTTTTTGCCCTTAACAAGTTAGTCTTAACTTCCTATGCTCTTAATTTTAGAATTAGAATGTTGATGTACAAACCTTAAAACATGATTAATCTCCCTTCTCTAATTCATCCACTAGTTGAATTATATTGGAGATAGTAGTAACTTGTGCTTAATAGTCGTGCATATGTATAATTGTAATAATTTTATTAGAAGGAGTGTATTTTCAATATTTTATTTGGATCAATATACAAAACTTTAAGCATTTCTTCTCTTTCTTTCGTATATGTCATATTTCATAACATAGTATCAGAGAAAATTTGGTATCCACCTTGAAGAAATTCTCGAGAATATTCAATTTTATCAATTTTCATTTTCATTTTCTTATGATTCTTTGTATCTATTATTGCCTTTTCTTTTCTTCTTTTTCGAGAAAAAATCATGTTCTCATTCTCATGTTTGTGATTTTTCGATCTTAATGTTTTCCCTTCATTGGTTTTGTTTCCACGATGATGCCACATTACATAATGGATGAATTAGATAGATTGAATAGATTTTTTTAGTAGATGAATTATAAAGGAGAGAAAAGCGTATTCAAACTTATTTCAAGAAAACGTCCATTTTATGTCTAAGTATAAAAAAATTAAAAGCTAGTATAATAATCACAATATAAAGAATTTTAGTAATACTAAATTTAGTATACGCATTCAATTCAATACGCACAAACTAACTCCCGAGAATGCAGCCCACATGAACAGAACAACACCTTTCATCACCATTTGGGTGCAACTCCAAATCTAAAATTCATTATCATTCCTTTTTAGTTTCAAACCAAAACATTGCTAAAATGAAAACTACTAAATCACTAGTTTTTGTTGTCGTTCGATACCATGAAGATTGTTGTAGAGAATCTGACAGGAACATTATTCTATGTCGAAGTAGAGAATGATGCGACGGTTGAAGATCTAAAAAGAGAAATTGAAGCACATATGAAACTCCCTTGTGACCGTTTGATCATTATTCTCGATGATGCTTGTTGGCCGTTGATTAGTAAAGATGATGAAAAGAAATCTCTTGTTGATTGTGGGATCATAGATGGGTCACATGTTTATATTTTCTTTAGTCCTGTTGATGATGAATCTACCAAACATTTTGTGTTTACTCTGCCTGATTTTCTTCTTGGTTAAAAACAATCATTTGTAGAGAATGTCTCATATACAATTGTTGTGTGGTGTTGCGCTTATAGGAATATATAGATTTAAATTTAACTTGTTGCACCATTGGGGATCTAATATTGTAACCAACCCCTTTCATTTCTCATCAAATACTATTTCTTATATCTAATTTTTTTATACATCACTTGCTAAATTGTTGCCTTTTAAATTAACCATGTATGTCTTTTTTACCAATTGTATTGTGTTTTTATATTTTAAATTGTTTTCATGATGATTTTTTTTGCCCTTAACAAGTTAGTCTTAACTTCCTATGCTCTTAATTTTAGAATTAGAATGTCGATGTACAAACCTTAAAACATGATTAATCTCCCTTCTCTAATTCATCCACTAGTTGAATTGTATTGGAGATAGTAGTAACTTGTGCTTAATAGCCGTGCATATGTATAATTGTAATAATTTCAATAGAAGGAGTGTATTTTCAATATTTTATTTGGATCAATATATAAAACTTTAAGCATTTCTTCTCTTTCTTTCATATATGTCATATTTCATAACATAGTATCAGAGAAAATTTGGTATCCACCTTGAAGAAATTCTCGAGAATATTCAATTTTATCAATTTTCATTTTCATTTTCTTATGATTCTTTGTATCTATTATTGCCTTTTCTTTTCTTCTTTTTCGAGAAAAAATCATGTTCTCATTCTCATGTTTGTGATTTTTCGATCTTAATGTTTTCCCTTCATTGGTTTTGTTTCCACGATGATGCCACATTACATAATGGATGAATTAGATAGATTGAATAGATTTTTTTTAGTAAATGAATTATAAAGGAGAGAAAAGCGTATTCAAACTTATTTCAAGAAAACGTCCATTTTATGTCTAAGTTTAAAAAAATTAAAAGCTAGTATAATAATCACAATATAAAGAATTTTAGTAATACTAAATTTAGTATACGCATTCAATTCAATACGCACAAACTAACTCCCGAGAATGCAGCCCACATGAACAGAACAACACCTTTCATCACCATTTGTGTGCAACTCCAAATCTAAAATTCATTATCATTCCTTTTTAGTTTCAAACCAAAACATTGCTAAAATGAAAACTACTAAATCACTAGTTTTTGTTGTCGTTCGATACCATGAAGATTGTTGTAGAGAATCTTACAGGAACATTATTCTATGTCGAAGTAGAGAATGATGCGACGGTTGAAGATCTAAAAAGAGAAATTGAAGCACATATGAAACTCCCTTGTGACCGTTTGATCATTATTCTCGATGATGCTTGTTGGCCGTTGATTAGTAAAGATGATGAAAAGAAATCTCTTGTTGATTGTGGGATCATAGATGGGTCACATGTTTATATTTTCTTTAGTCCTGTTGATGATGAATCTACCAAACATTTTGTGTTTACTCTGCCTGATTTTCTTCTTGGTTAAAAACAATCATTTGTAGAGAATGTCTCATATACAATTGTTGTGTGGTGTTGCGCTTATAGGAATAGATAGATTTAAATTTAACTTGTTGCACCATTGGGGATCTAATATTGTAACCAACCCCTTTCATTTCTCATCAATTACTATTTCTTATATCTAATTTTTTTATACATCACTTGCTAAATTGTTGCCTTTTAAATTAACCATGTATGTCTTTTTTACCAATTGTATTGTGTTTTTATATTTTAAATTGTTTTCATGATGATTTTTTTTGCCCTTAACAAGTTAGTCTTAACTTCCTATGCTCTTAATTTTAGAATTAGAATGTCGATGTACAAACCTTAAAACATGATTAATCTCCCTTCTCTAATTCATCCACTAGTTGAATTGTATTGGAGATAGTAGTAACTTGTGCTTAATAGCCGTGCATATGTATAATTGTAATAATTTCAATAGAAGGAGTGTATTTTCAATATTTTATTTGGATCAATATATAAAACTTTAAGCATTTCTTCTCTTTCTTTCATATATGTCATATTTCATAACATAGTATCAGAGAAAATTTGGTATCCACCTTGAAGAAATTCTCGAGAATATTCAATTTTATCAATTTTCATTTTCATTTTCTTATGATTCTTTGTATCTATTATTGCCTTTTCTTTTCTTCTTTTTTGAGAAAAAATCATGTTCTCATTCTCATGTTTGTGATTTTTCGATCTTAATGTTTTCCCTTCATTGGTTTTGTTTCCACGATGATGCCACATTACATAATGGATGAATTAGATAGATTGAATAGATTTTTTTTAGTAAATGAATTATAAAGGAGAGAAAAGCGTATTCAAACTTATTTCAAGAAAACGTCCATTTTATGTCTAAGTTTAAAAAAATTAAAAGCTAGTATAATAATCACAATATAAAGAATTTTAGTAATACTAAATTTAGTATACGCATTCAATTCAATACGCACAAACTAACTCCCGAGAATGCAGCCCACATGAACAGAACAACACCTTTCATCACCATTTGTGTGCAACTCCAAATCTAAAATTCATTATCATTCCTTTTTAGTTTCAAACCAAAACATTGCTAAAATGAAAACTACTAAATCACTAGTTTTTGTTGTCGTTCGATACCATGAAGATTGTTGTAGAGAATCTTACAGGAACATTATTCTATGTCGAAGTAGAGAATGATGCGACGGTTGAAGATCTAAAAAGAGAAATTGAAGCACATATGAAACTCCCTTGTGACCGTTTGATCATTATTCTCGATGATGCTTGTTGGCCGTTGATTAGTAAAGATGCTGAAAAGAAATCTCTTGTTGATTGTGGGATCATAGATGGGTCACATGTTTATATTTTCTTTAGTCCTGTTGATGATGAATCTACCAAACATTTTGTGTTTACTCTGCCTGATTTTCTTCTTGGTTAAAAACAATCATTTGTAGAGAATGTCTCATATACAATTGTTGTGTGGTGTTGCGCTTATAGGAATAGATAGATTTAAATTTAACTTGTTGCACCATTGGGGATCTAATATTGTAACCAACCCCTTTCATTTCTCATCAATTACTATTTCTTATATCTAATTTTTTTATACATCACTTGCTAAATTGTTGCCTTTTAAATTAACCATGTATGTCTTTTTTACCAATTGTATTGTGTTTTTATATTTTAAATTGTTTTCATGATGATTTTTTTTGCCCTTAATAAGTTAGCCTTAACTTCCTATGCTCTTAATTTTTGAATTAGAATGTTGATGTACAAACCTTAAAACATGATTAATCTCCCTTCTCTAATTCATCCACTAGTTGAATTATATTGGAGATAGTAGTAACTTGTGCTTAATAGCCGTGCATATGTATAATTGTAATAATTTCATTAGAAGGAGTGTATTTTCAATATTTTATTTGGATCAATATACAAAACTTTAAGCATTTCTTCTCTTTCTTTCGTATATGTCATATTTCATAACATAGTATCAGAGAAAATTTGGTATCCACCTTGAAGAAATTCTCGAGAATATTCAATTTTATCAATTTTCATTTTCATTTTCTTATGATTCTTTGTATCTATTATTGCCTTTTCTTTTCTTCTTTTTCGAGAAAAAATCATGTTCTCATTCTCATGTTTGTGATTTTTCGATCTTAATGTTTTCCCTTCATTGGTTTTGTTTCCACGATGATGCCACATTTCTTTGTTTGATCTGATCCATATTTTATTTCCACTATTGCATTCTCGTCCGATTTGCAATCCCAATTTTTATCTTTCGATTTCCTCTCACTATTATTACCAAATCTTAGGGTTCTTGATTGAATTTTGTTTTTGAATTGATGATTTTTCTAAGATTATGTATTCAATATTGAACATGATCTAGATGTTGCTAATGTCCTTTGTTCCTTGAGATCGGTGCAAACAATCACTGATATCATTATCGGATTTCACACTACTTTGTGGATATAGTTTTTGTGAATCATTGTTGGTTTCACACTTGATCATGATCGTCATCACCTTTTTCTGTTAGGATATGGTTTCTATGAATTGCGATTTTGTTCTACTTGTTTAAAGCCAATCTCCGAATCTAGTTGATTCTCTTTGGAAGTAGGTTGGTATACATTGATTATGTATTTTGGATATTTTAGTGAATCTAGATAGTTCTCCTAATGTATTAGTGAAATTTTTTCAATAAAGATAATTGAGGTCATTGTTTTGATACTGTGACAAAAGTTAATATTTTGCTATTTGTCTCTCAAATGCATTCGAGAAGGATTTGATTCTTGTTTTGATATTCGAATTGAGTAAAGACTCATTGTTGCAAAAAAATTGGGAGAATAATTTGTTATGAAAAAATGATCATTCATATTGGTGTAATCAACTACATTAAGGGTGTAACCGGTTATCACCCCTTCAGCAACAGTCACAATCAAACAAAAGTGACATCTAATCGATTACAACTTTGGTGTAACCGATTACTACCCTCAAATTTTTAGTATTTTTGAGACATTAGTGTCCTGTAATCGATTACAACTTTGGTGTAACTGATTACATGTTTGAAAAGTTTGTTTTCATTTTAGTTGGTTACTTAAATTGATGTGTATTATTGTATATATACCCCATGTTAGGTCATTTATGAAATACCACAATTTTCACCCTAATTCTCTCATCATTTCCACTATTCATTTGTTCATCATTTCATCTTATGATTGTGTTTTCCCCAATATTTGGCATTAAGAGTCTGGTTCTTTGAACGAATACTTAGTGTGCGAAAATTGTTTCCATCTCCAATGAACATATCCTTACAAATCTCACAATTCTTGATGCGAAGAATTCTAAAAAATGGTACAAACAAATGAATGGGCTATTTGGTTATCAAGATGTTGTTGAAGTGGCCAAGAATGGTGTTAATCCACTTGTAAAAGGTGCAATGGCTACACAAAGAACTGCACATAAAGAAGAGAAGACAAAATATTTCAAAGCTTTGTATCTCATTCATCAATGTGTTGGTGATGATAACTTTGAGAAGGTTGATGATTGCACATCCTCAAAGGAAGCTTGGGAAATTTTGGATAAAAGATATGTAGGAGCTGATAAGGCAAAGGTGGTGGGGTTACAAACTCACAAAAGGCAGTTGGAATTAATTCAAATGAAGGAGAAGGAGACCATTAATGAATTTAATAGAAGAATCACAAGATTGGTGAATGAAGTGAAAGCTTGTGGAGAGAAAATCAGTGAGCAATATGTGGTTAGTAAAATCTTGATATCGTTATCATCAAGATTCAATAACGTAATGGTTGTGATTGAAGAGTCCAAGGATTTTTTAACCAATGAGCAAATAAGAGTTGTAAAGTTCTCTTGAGGCTCATGAGTAGAAAATGAAGTAGATAGATTTTGACAAAGCAAAGGCTGAAGTTGGTTTGCAGACCTGTTTCGTTGGAAAAGACAAGAAGGTGAAGGGAAAGTGGTTCATGAATAGAGGTAAAGGAAACTATCACAACAATGGTTGAAACGACTCCCAAAATTCAAACAATTTAATATTTCAAAAGGGTCAAAGCAATTGCAATATAGGTAGTGGATCAAGAAATTACAAAGGTGGACGCAATAAAGGAAGAAGAGGAAGATGGAAAAATGACAAGAGCAACTTCTAATGCTATAATTGTCAAAAGCTTGGGCATTTTTCTTATGAATGTAATGCCAACAAGAATGATCCACAAGAAGTGGAAGCAAAGTTTGAAAGGAAAAAAGATGATGAGAGCACACTATTAATAATGATTATGGATGTAGAAAACAACATAGGAAAAGACAGTCAAGCCAGTTATAATTACTTGAAAATGTGATGGTGACTACACGAGAAGATGCCAGATGCAGCGATCAATGGTACCTTGATCCCAAGTGTTCAACACACATGAATGGAAGGAAGGTTTGGTTTGTAAAAATGAATTAAGTGATGAAAAAAAGGTGAAATTCATAAATGACAGTACACTCGCAGCATAGGGGATTGGTGATGTTTCAATTACGCGAAATAGTGGAGATCATTCATTGACTAAAGATGTGTTATATATTTTGGGAATCAAGTTTAATATCTTAAGCATTATTCCATTGTTTAAAAGGAATTACAAGATTTACATGGAAAATAAAATGCTGAAAGTTATGGATGTAAATGGAAGTTTGATCCTAAAGGCCTCTGTGGCTCAAAACAGAACTTTCAAAGTTAAATTTAAAGTAATAGAGCATGGGTGTCTTGCAACAACTGCTAGTAGGGAAAAATGTATATGGAACTACAAGCTTGAGCATTTGAACTACAAAGATCTCAATGCTATGCAAAAAAATTAACATGGTTGCAGAGCTGCCATTGATCAACATTTAAATGAAGTATGTGAGGAGTGTGTACATACCAAGTAACATCGAGGAAGCTTTAGAAAAGATACAAGATACAAAACTAAGTGTCATCTTGAGGTGGTGTATTTAGACGTTTATGGACTGATGCAAGTTGACTCAATCATAGGAAATAGGTACTTTGTTACTTTCATTGATGATTTTAATAGAAAGTTACGGACTTAATTCATCAAAAGGAAAGACGAGGTGCTGGAAGTATTCAAGAAGTTCAAATCCATGGTAGAAAGACAAAGTGATCACAAAATCAAAACTCTAAAAACAGATGGTGGAGGTGGATATGTCTCAAATGATTTTGGGAAATTTGTGATCATGAGGGAATTATACATGGTGGAGGTGAAGCATGTTGGAAAGAAAGAACCTGCTCAAAGAATCATGGGGAGCAATGGTGTCCACAACTACATATTTGATGAATAGATGTCCAACAAAGAAGCTGGAAAAATATTACACTCGAAGAATCATGGTCCGGATTCAAGCCAAATATGATCCACTTACCAGTATTTGGTTTGATTGCGTATAGACATTTTCCATATCACTTTAGAAAGAAACAAGATGATAAGGGAAATAAAATGATACATGTTGGATATCACTCTACGAGTGGCTACAACTCTATGACCCAGTTAACAAAATAATTGCAATCAGTAAAGACATGATTTTTGATGAACTAGGGGACTGAAATCATATTGTAATTGATTACAATAGTGACTGAATTATATTTGCAGTGTTTGAGAATGCACAAACTGCAGCCAGTGAAATCCAAGTTACAGAAAATATAAGAAGATCAACGAGGCTAAGAGTCATGCCTGCATGCCTGCAAGACTACAAGATTATGATTTGTTCCCGAATAACGAAGTAAACGACAATGGTGATCTCATCCATTTTGCGACCATGGATGAATCTGAATCGATGAAAACAATGGAGGTCTTGAGTATCCAAAATGGATATGTGCAATGAAGGAGGAGTTGTAGTCAATTAAGAAAAATAAGACTTGGGAACTAGTTGATCTACCTCAAGGAAAGAAGGAAATTGATGTAAGACGTGTGTACAAAGTGAAGGCAAATCCTAAAGGTGAAATAATTAAGCATAAGGCTCAATTAGTTGCAAATGGATTTTTGCAAAGAGAAGGCATAAACTTCGAAGAAGTATTTGTACATGTGGATAGAGTTGAAACCATTAGGCTAGTTGTTGGTATTACAAAAAACAACAATTGGTCCATCTACGAAGTGGATGCCAAATATTATTTTTTGAACGGTCCATTGTAAGAGGAGGTGTATGTAGCACATCCACAAAGTTTTGTTGTAAAAAAATAGGAATCCAAGTTCTATAGATTGAGGAAAGCATTGTACGGGATGAAGCAAGCACCAAGAGATTGAAACAAAAGAATTGATGGTTTTCTAAAGGAGATATGATTTGATACATGTGTATATGAACATGGTATGTATGTGAAGAAGGATACAAGCAAAAGAGTGATCATCATATGTCTCTACTTTGATGATTTACTGATTGTAGGCAACAAAAAAGGTTACATTTTGGAGTTCAAGGGTGATTTAATAAAGGATATTGAGATGACCAACCTTGGTCTCATGACATATTTCCCTGGAATTGAGTTTCACAAGTTCGAAAAGGGGCTGCTTATACATCAAATGAGGTATGTGTCGCAGCATGAAAAATATCCAAGCGTAAGGAACACTCTAAATATAAACAAAACAGAGTCGCCACCGAGTATTATGTATTTCCAAAGAGGGAAAGGAAAAATATAGATAAAACCCATGAAAAACAAAAAGAAATGGTTATCACAACCAAATCTGGTGCACGAGTCGGTTATGCAAGGGGAAGGTATTAACACCCCTCCATCCATCGTACTCAATGGGACCCATTTAGTTGGTTTAGTGTTAGAGTGTTAGAGTGATATCATTTGTGAACTTCTATTTATCGAGTGAAGAAAGAGAAAAAAAAGAAAGGAAAGACTTAGGATTTTTTAATATTAATGTGCCTGACAAGATTTCGCAATTCTGCTCCTACATATCTTCAGATGCTATGAAGAACTCAAGACATACGTAGTTCAACTAAAAGAGAACTACTGAATGAATTTCTTTTAAAGAGAGTGATGATTGGATTACATTTGAGAGATTAAACCTTTACTTGCTAGTCGCTCTTGGAGGCTGAAGTCTTTGTTTGTTTCGCGTCAAAATGGATGTAGCATACTCTTTCTGAAAATGATTTTGGGGTCGCGCAAGGGCGGAAAACAAGTTTTATGAGCTGGGTTAATTTCAAGTGGAGACATGTATCCAAGCTGGGGGATCAACTGTAGTACTTGAATGCTCGAAAAGGAAGAGGCCTAAGCCCAATCACTCTCTTTTCACCCAAAAGTTTGTTATGAAAATGTGTGGCAAATGAGGTCAAAGTTCATTAACGGAAGATGATTATTCAGACAGGGAGCTCTACTGTAGTATCCAAATAATCAGGAAAGAGAAGGCCAATACCCAATCAATCTTTTTCTTCTATAAGAGAAATGACATAATTCTGGTAGTTATTGTGTTTTAATATGGAAGATGAATGTTTAAACAGGGAGTTCTACAACAGTATCCTAACATTCGAAATAGAGAAATTCTAAACCTAATCAATTTCTTCCAATTTTACTGTAAAAAGATTTTAAAAACAAAGGGACGACTTGACATTTGATCAAGTGTCAGAAGTTTACTTATGAAAAGAATCTGGATGTGGCGGGGGTGAGAAAAGATATGTTTGATTGGTTTTGATCACACAGGGGCGAGAAGTTAGGTTTGATTTGTTTGAATATGTTTTAGAATTGAAGACGACTATTCAAATAGGGAGCTCTACTACAATGTTCAAATAATTGGAGACTGAGGAAGGTCTAAACCCAACCAGTCTTTTTTTCTCTATAAGAGAACCAATTGAATTTAATTAATTATTATATTTTAATATGGAAGACGATCATTCGTACATAGAGCTATACAATATTGCCTAAATATTCGGGGAAGGGTGAAGTTTACACCATCCTTCCTTTTTTCATCTATTTTATTTGTAAAAAAATATAAGCAAAAGTCAGAAATTTGAGGGGACATAAGTATTACAGCTTATACAAAAAGTGATACAATTGCATTAAAAATCTCAAAATCATTTTTTGAACATTTTATAATAACAATAAAAGGGTTAAAAGTGATTTGTACTGTGTTAGAAAATAAGTGAATATCTAAATTTAGGGGAACTAAGTACGGGCTCCATGATTAACTGTACAAGACCACACAAAAAGTAATATAAGCTTGGAACACCAGCTACTTGATATATGAAGAGAAATTTCATAAGGGCAAAGGTGTAGTAACACTTTAGTCTCAAATACACATTGCATATTAAGCGCCAGAACATAAAACACATAGACCAAAAATTAAATATCGATAACTTCATGCATAAACCTTAACTAAACAATTAAAGAATGCTAAAATGAGTTAGAAACAACATGGTATCATCATATTGGATCACTTGGGGAAAAGTCATTACCCATAACCTAAATTATAGTTTAAACAAATAATGTATTCATTCATGTTATTCAACCATCAACTTAATAGGAGTTTCTATAAAAAAATAAATGAGATAACTTGAAAATGAAAATATGATGCAAACAGTTACTCAATTCATTCATATTATTCAATCATAAACTTAATAAGAGTTTGTATACAAAAAAAGAAAAGAAATTGGATAACTTGAAAATGAAAATATGAACCAAATTAATTAGTTAGTTTTGTCTAAAGAGAACCATCACAAAATATGTCTAGGTTCAATCATCACCACATCCATTTATCAATAAAACAAGTTATTTGGCAAAGACCTTAACAACACAGATCATACATTAAACATCATATATTAGATTAACATAATGTCTAACAATGAAAAATTTAAGGAAGTCCCTATTTTAAACCTTGAAAAAACTTTAAGGATCAAAAATATAATTAAGGGAGTCGGTTATGCAAGGGAAAATTATGTTTTTGATATATACCTTCTTTTTTTGTGTGTATAAAAACCCTTATTAAGTTAATTGTTGAATAATATGAATGAATACAATATCACTTTACATCATATTTTCATTTTTAAGTTATCTCATTTCTTTTTTATAGAAACTCTTATTAAGTTGATGGTTGAATAACATGAATGAATACATTATTTGTTTACATTATAATTTGGGTGATGGACATAATGAATTTTCCCCAAGTGATCCGCTATGATGATACCCTGTGTTTCTGACTCATTTTAGCATTCTTTAATTATTTAGTTAAGGTTTATGCATGAAGTTATGGATATTTAATTTTTAGTCTATGTGTTTTATGTTCCGGTGCTTAATATGCAATAATGTGTATTTGAGACTAAGGTGTTACTACACCTTTGCCCTTATGAAATTTCTCTTCATATATCAAGTAGCTGGTGTTCCAAGCTTATATTACTTTTTTATGGTCTTGTACAGTTAATCATTGAGCCAGTTCTTAGTTCCTCTAAATTTAGATATTCACTAATTTTCTAAGACACTACAAATCACTTTTAAACTTTTTATTGTTATCATAAAATGTTCAAAAAACGATTTTGATATTTTTAATGCAATTGTATCACTTTAGGTATAAGCTGTAATACTGTGCCCGCTCGAGTTTCTGACTTTCGCTTAGATTTTTTTCAAGTGTTTTTAACACAAGTTTTTTTACAAACAAAATGGATGAAAAAAAAGGAAGGATGGTGTAGACTTTCCCCTTCCTCGAATATTTGGGAAATGCTGTTGAGCTCTTTGTCCGAATGATCATCTTCCGTATTAAAATACAATAATTAATTGAATTCAGTTGGTTCTCTTATAGAAAAAAAAGACTGAATGGGGTTAGGCCTTCCTCAGTCTCCAATTATTTGAAAATTGCTGTAGAGCCCCATATTTTAATAGTCGTCTTTAATTCTAAAACATATTCAAACAAATCAAACCTAATTTATCGCCCCTGTGCGATCAAAACCAATCAAACCTATCTTTTCTCGCCTCGCCACATCCAAATTCTTTTCATCAGTAAACTTCTGACACTTGATCCAATGTCAAGTCGTCTGTCTATTTTTAAAAGAATTTTACAATAAAAATGGAAAAAACTTATTAGGTTTAGACTTTCTCTATTTCGAATGTTAGGATACTGTTGTAGAGCTCCATATTCAAACATTCGTATTCCATATTAAAACACAATAACTACAAGAATTATATAATTTCTCTTATAAAATAAAAAGATTGATTGAGTATCGACCTTCTCTTTCCTGACTATTTTGACACTGCAGTAGTGAAGGAGAATTGCCATCCAAGGCGCAGCGGAATATAAAAAATTTCTCCTTTAATGATCCTTACGAATGGGCATGATTAGTGATAGAATCGTTACCTCTTGTGGCGATTCAAACCTTTGGTGCAGATCTCTGATAATGATCAAAACCTTTGATACAGATCCACGGGGCGATCACGAACGTTGAACGATGACAACGTCTCTACTCAGTCCACACGAACGGATTCCTTCAATCGCAGTGCTAGCTGTTATGAATGAAGGCTTTGAGTGAGAGAGAGATACGAAATTCCAACTCTTCAGTTGTGTTGTATTCCCATACAAAGCTTCTGCACAAGAGCTCTATTTATAGAACCACTTGTGTGGGCTTCAAGCCAAAAAGCCCACTTAAGTGCATTTTGGCTCATATCTCATAATATGCCAAAATCACTTAAGTATTTGGTACATTACCATATTTCATATTCTACTTAAGTACACCGTACCTTACGATGTTCCTTAATTATTCTATCTCTCATCAATCCGTCCTTTGTGTGTGACCTTATAGGTTTTCGCAACGTTGGCAATTATATTAAATCACGCATTTAACATAATAAACAGTGAGCGGTATCTAGCAACACATCACTGCTACCCAAGTCACGAAAATGTCATGTGATCTGACAAAACCTCCTGTGATAATAATTATGTGTATAATTACCCCTTTGCCCTTATGTCTATATTGAACACAAGGTATAGACCGTGTCACCCTTGTCCAGTTCAATATTGGGCCCGTAGACATTTATCCTGTTACGCAGGATTGGCAAATTCCATCTAGGACACTCATGTCCCTCAGCATGCTTCGTGGAGTACTCATCAACTGTCTTTATGGTCATCCAGTTACGGATAACATTGGATCAGTAATAAGGCACTCAACTCTACATCTAGGATCCATAGTGGTTTCAGGTCGAAGAGTGGTATACACTATTATCACCATGAGAATAACTTATGACACTTTTGCATAACTTTCTATATAGTATTCTCATAGCGGGTCAATCCGGTATAAATATTACTCCTAATATTCATACCTATGTTTAAGACTTGATAACTCTTTATCCATGATCCATGAGATGTGATCATCAGTCTACAAACATAATAGTCTTAATGCTTTAATGTTATCCTACTTCACATTAAAGCTCGACTACGGATACTTTAAGAACAATGCCCTTATGTTTAATGTGTTCTCATGATTAAGTCACACTTAATACATTAAACGGACTATCTATTCTAGGGACTTTATTAATCAACCATAATAAATAAAATGCCTTTTATTATTAATAAATAATTCGATACAAGTACCAAAAGTATTGGCCTCTAGGGCTTACACCAACAATCTCCCACTAGCACTAGAGCCAATCAGGCATACCCCGTATGCCCATTGATCTAGTATGGCCATCATGCTTCTGCTGCGCAAGAGGCTTAGTCAATGGGTCAGCTATATTGTCAAGTGTAGGTACTTTACATATTTTCACATCTCCTCTATTTATTATCTCTCGAATGAGATGATAACGCCTAAGTATGTGTTTGGATCGTTGGTGAGATCTAGGCTCCTTAGCTTGTGCGATAACACCATTGTTATCACAATAGAGACCAATGGGATCCACAACGCTAGGGACTATGCCAAGTTTATTGATCCAAACAGCTTCCTTTGCTGCACTTAAGGCAGCAACATACTCGGTCTCAGTTGTAGAATTAGCAACTGCATCTTGCGTTGAATTTTTCAAGCTCACAGTGCCACCATTTAAGCAAAAACACATAACCTTTGAAACCATTCATATCAAAGTGTCTCAGCACTTTGTCTATGTACTCTGACTTAGGCCAAGCATTTCATGATCTATCTCTATAGATTCTGATAGGCTACTTCACCCAGGTCCTTCATAGAAAAGCATTTCCCCAACCAAGACTTTACTTGTTGCAGGGTAGGGATATCGATTCCAATGAGTAATATGTCATCTACATATAATACCAGGAATACGATCATGCTCCCACTAACCTTCTTGTAGACACAAGGCTCATCTTCGTTCTTGATGAATCCATACAGTTTTACTGTTTCATCAAAGCGAAGATTCCATGAGTAGGTCACAGGCTCATCTTGAACCATGAGTAATACATCACCTAGATCAGATATCCATATATCTCTGGTAGGTAACGTATCCTGCCTGACCTCGTTGGTCTTGTTCTACTTGAGCAGGTTGCTCTTCCACAACCATTTGTGTTTCCTGCTCTAAGTCCTCCATAGGTGTATCAATGCTTTGTGATTCTTGAATTTCTTCAAGTTCTACTTTCCTCCCACTGATTCCTTTGGAAATAAAATCGCTTTCTAGGAAAACTCAAGTTCGAGCGACAAACACTTTGCCCTCAGAAGGATTGTAGAAGTAATATCCTCTTGTTTCTTTAGGATACCCCACAAATAAGCATTTGTCAGATTTGGGCTCATGCTTAGTTGAAATTTGTCGTTTCACATAAACTTCGCAACCCCAAATCTTCATGTAAGACATATGTGGTCTCTTACCACTCCATATCTCATATGGTGTCTTTTCACCCTTTTGGATGGAACACGGTTAAGTGTGTAAGCTGATGTTAATGGTGTATGTCCTCAAAAGGAGTTTGGAAGATTGGTGTGACTCATCATGGATCGGACCATGTCCAACAGGGTTCGATTTCTTCTCTCAGATACACCCTTCCATTGGGATGTGTCAGGAGGAGTAAGTTGGGATAGGATCCCACACTCCTTCAGATGGTCATCAAACTCTAGGATTAAATACTCACCACTTCGATCTGATCGAAGAGTTTTTATATTCTTACCTAGTTGGTGTCAACTTGTTAGGTTTCACCCCCTTTTGTATTAATGTTATTAATAGGTATTTCAAGATCAAGGACATATAGTCCATTGTTCGTTTGTGCAGTAGCATAGAATATATCATTCAAATAAATTGAGCAACAATTGTTCTTTATTATAAATGAAAAACCAAACTTGTCCAAACAAGTAATGGAAATATTATTCCTGCTAATTGCAGGTACATAATAACAGTTCTCTAACTGAATTATTAAACCATTAGGTAAAGTCAATACAAAAGTTCCTACGGCTAAAGCAGCAACCTTTGCTCCATAGCCAACTCGTAGGTTGACTTCACCTTTTGCCAAATCTCTACTCCCTTTTAGTTCCTGCACATTTGTACAAATGTGAGAACCGCATCCAGTATCTAATACCCATGATGCAGAAATAGATAAATTAATAACAAAAATACCTGAAGTTGAAGTCTCTACTCCATTCTTCTTATCTTCCAAGTACTTTGGGCAGTTCCTCTTCCAGTGTCCGGTCTTACCGCAATGGAAGCAGGTGCCTTCTTTTGCTATGCCTCCACTAGGCTTCAAAGCAGCAGTGGGTCTGGGATTGGCAACTTCCTTGCCCTTCCCCTTATCACTCTGCTTAGTGGGCCTTTTGTTCTGTCTCTTTCCATTTCCGATCATCAGAATGGACTTCCCTTTTGACTTCAGATTCTGCTCGGCAGTTCTTAACATGGCGAGCAGTTCAGGAAGAGATTTGTCCATATCAATCATATTGAAATTTAGGACAAATTGACTGAAACTATCTGGCAACGATTGCAAGATCAAATCAGTTGCAAGTTCCTTTTCGAGGGGAAAACCCAATCTCTCAAGGTTTTCCACATACCCAATCATCTTGAGTACATGGGGACCTACAGGGGCTCCCTCAGCTAACTTGCTTTGGAAAAGGGCTTTTGAAACTTCAAACCTCTCATGCCTTGCTTGCTCTTGATAGAGCAACTTCAGGTGTTCGATCATATCGAACGCTGACATGTTCTCATGTTGCTTTTGCAATTCTGAGTTCATGGTAGCCAGCATGAGACAAGCAGTTTCATTGGCATCATCGACATGCTTCTTATAAGCATCTCTTTCTGCCTTAGGTGCAGAACTAGGAGGTTCCTCTTCAGGAACAGGTGTCTCCAAGACATACAGCTTTTTATCATGTTTGAGGACTATCCTCAGGTTTCGGTGCCAATCCAGAAAATTTGTCCCAGACAATTTTTCTTAACAAGGATTGATCGCAGGATGTTGTTAGAGGTGTTTGCTGTCATGGTAATCTACATAAGGATTAATGAAAATATAAGTATCATTGACATATTTAATTAGGCCTTTAATTAAATATGCTCCCACTATTTTACTCAAAACAAATGACCCTCATCATCTGATTCGAAAAATCCCGTTGGAAGATTTTCTAGTGGGTCGAGATCCATATTTCACTTCGTTCTAAGTCCGCGTAGGTGGATTACACAAAACTAGGTTATTTAGGTAGGAACTCCTTCCTATTGTATCTCATACAACTCTCGAAAATTTCAATTGGGTGAATAACTCCTTATTCCAATCCATCATATGGATTATTCCCAACTCTTGCTTCTAAACATATATATAATCTTATTATAATTTGTTTAGTTAAGTTTGACCCATTGTTTTAACAGTTGGATATTACAATTATCCCATCGCACCTTACTAATATAGAATATGCACCTCGCGTAGGCGAAACCTACATTATTCGATACTAGTCTTGATGAGTGTTAAAACTTGGAAAACTTAAAACTTAATATTTAGTTTTGAGGGAATTGCAATTTTTTTTGATCTCACCGGCTTGTTTATCATATAAACCGTCTCTCACATGCATCAACATACATTCACATGCATCAACATACATACAAACAAAAATGAAACAGTTATGGCCCCTAGCGCAATTGTTCTCCCAAGCCAATGAGAGAACCTAAGCTAACCTACAACGATCTAAGCTTCTCCAAGCAAGATCTTCAAGGTTGTCCTCCTTTGGCACTGACTTCTTTGCTTTCTTCATATCATTACATTACATGAAAGAAACTCGTTTTACATACGAGGGAGTGAGATGAGAAAAGAAGTTACATTTGGGAGATTAAGAGAGAGGCACGACACGCAGGTCGTATTTTAAAACCCAAAGCAGAATAAAGGAAAACTAAGGCCATAAACGATCACCACAAGACAATAATAAACACTTTATTATTATTATAATTCCTTTAATTAATTAAAATCAAATTAAATTTCGACGACGGATCACACTACGCAGAGTTAGCCGGGGGTCCGCTGCCCGGACAGGGGTCAAGGGGGCAGCGCCCCTGCTCGAAAATTTAAATGAACAATTCATTTAAAATTGACGTCGTTTTTCGTATCAACACTTGATACTTCAAAGCACTTTTTCTAGCCGAACATGTGAATTTTTCCTTGCGTTAACCGGTTAACCATATGCGTTAACCGGTTAACACTGTTTGAAAACTTTTAGAAAATTCTTTTCTGCCTTGCGTTAACCGGTTAACCAAATGCGTTAACCGGTTAACACTGTTTGAAAAACTCAGAAAATTGAATTTCGTCTTGCGTTAACCGGTTAACCAAAAGAGTTAACCGGTTAACACTGTTTGAAAATCTCAAAAATTTTATTTCGCATTGCGTTAACCGGTTAACCATATGCGTTAACCGGTTAACACTGTTCGGAAAAGTGTTTAGAACGCACAACTCTTGTGCAGTCATACCCCAATCGCATAACTCTCTGACAACACAACCCTTGTGTCGTCACTAACCCTAATGCACCAATTTCAGACCGTCAAACACGTCTCGATTGTTAATTCAGTATGATTGATCAACACGTCATTGCTTCACCATACTAATGTCGGATCAAGAAGCAAACGACCATTGATCTCTCAAAGGAAAACAATCATCGAGGTTTTGAATGAACGAAACAGGAACATTATATCATATATAATGTATTTTGCATCAGGGTTACATATATCACATATATGTAACTTGATCGATCTCAATTTAACCTTTGATTCATTCTGTTTTAATCATATTATTACATAACAAAAACAGATATCAGATTCATGGTTTCGTAACCAGGCTCTGATACCACTGAAGGAGAATTGCCATCCAAGGCGCAGTGGAATATAAAAAATTTCTCCTTTAATGATCCTTACGAATGGGCATGATCAGTGATAGAATCGTTACCTCTTGTGGCGATTCAAACCTTTGGTGCAGATCTCTGATAATGATCAAAACCTTTGATACAGATCCACGGGGCGATCACGAACGTTGAACGATGACAACGTCTCTACTCAGTCCACACGAACAAATCCCTTCAATCGCAGTGCTAGCTGTTATGAATGAAGGCTTTGAGTGAGAGAGAGATACGAAATTCCAACTCTTCAGTTGTGTTGTATTCCCATACAAAGCTTCTGCACAAGAGCTCTATTTATAGAACCACTTGTGTGGGCTTCAAGCCAAAAAGCCCACTTAAGTGCATTTTGGCTCATATCTCATAATATGCCAAAATCACTTAAGTATTTGGTACATTACCATATTTTGTATTCTACTTAAGTACACCGTACCTTACGATGTTCCTTAATTATTCTATCTCTCATCAATCCGTCCTTTGTGTGTGACCCTATAGGTTTTCGCAACGTTGGCAATTATATTAAATCACGCATTTAACATAATAAACAGTGAGCGGTATCTAGCAACACATCACTGCTACCCAAGTCACGAAAATGTCATGTGATCTGACAAAACCTCCTGTGATAATAATTATGTGTATAATTACCCCTTTGCCCTTATGTCTATATTGAACACAAGGTATAGACCGTGTCACCCTTGTCCAGTTCAATATTGGGCCCGTAGACATTTATCCTGTTACGCAGGATTGGCAAATTCCATCTAGGACACTCATGTCCCTCAGCATGCTTCGTGGAGTACTCATCAACTGTCTTTATGGTCATCCAGTTACGGATAACATTGGATCAGTAATAAGGCACTCAACTCTACGTCTAGGATCCATAGTGGTTTCAGGTCGAAGAGTGGTATACACTATTATCACCATGAGAATAACTTATGACACTTTTGCATAACTTTCTATATAGTATTCTCATAGCGGGTCAATCCGGTATAAATATTACTCCTAATATTCATACCTATGTTTAAGACTTGATAACTCTTTATCCATGATCCATGAGATGTGATCATCAGTCTACAAACATAATAGTCTTAATGCTTTAATGTTATCCTACTTCACATTAAAGCTCGACTACGGATACTTTAAGAACAATGCCCTTATGTTTAATGTGTTCTCATGATTAAGTCACACTTAATACATTAAACGGACTATCTATTCTAGGGACTTTATTAATCAACCATAATAAAGAAAATGCCTTTTATTATTAATAAATAATTCGATACAAGTACCAAAAGTATTGGCCTCTAGGGCTTACACCAACAAGTAGAGCTCCCTGTCTAAATTGTCGCCTTCTATTAATGAAATTTGACCTAATTGTCCATACATTTTCATAACAAACTTTTGGATGAAAAAAGAGTGACTGGGCTTAGGCCTCTTCCTTTTCGGGCATTTGAGTACTGCAGTAGAGCTCCCTGCATGGTCTTCTGTCTTGACTTAAAATCAACTTAACTCATCAAACTTGTTTTCCACCCATGCGTGACCCCAAAAACATTTTCAGAAAAGAGTATGCTACTTCCATTTTGACGCGAAACAAACATAGACTTCAACCTCTAAGAGAGACTAGCATGTAAAGGTTTAATCACTCAAATATGATCCAAGCATCACTCTCTTTAAAAGCTATCAATCCAGTAGTTCTCTTTTAGTAGAACTACGTATGCCTTAAGTTCTTCATAGCACCTGAAGATACGCAGGAGCAGGATTGCAAAATCTTGTCAGGCACATTGATATTAAAAAACCATAAGTCTTTCCTTTCTTTATTTTCTCTTTCTTAACTCAATAAGTAGAAGTTCAAAAATGATATCACACTAACACTCTAGCAAGAAACTAACTAAGTGGGTCCCGTCGAGTACGGTGGATGTGAGGTGTGCTAATATCTTCTCCTTGCATAACCGACTCACAATCCCGATTTCATTGCGATGACCATTTTTTTTGTTTTTCGTGGGTTTTATCAATATTTTCCCTTTCCCTCTATGGGAATCAATAAAATTTGGGGGAGACTCTATTTTTTTTATATTTCGAGCATTCCTTACACTCGGGTATTTTTCGCGTTGTAACAACTGGCGACTCTGCTAGGGAGATTGCTAACTTGCAAAGAGATGCCCATCTTATACAACTACTTCAAAGAGACTAGCTGAAGATAAAGTTGATGGGATACCTTTCTAAAAGAACCCTGCTGGTATGAAACTCGCTATGGGTATTCATGAATTTTTGATGGAGAAAATAAAATACAGGGGAAAATCAGTGGGGAATAACTACTGGGAAAATCAAGAAGAAATTCCGTTGACACCAAAGTACCAATGGGAGAATATCCATCATATTATTTGGGAAGAAACTCACCTTGAGAATCATCACTTAACAATGATCGACTTCTGAAAGTGTTTACTGAAGAAAAGAACTGTTCTACTTTTTAGAACACCTCTTGCATCTTGGTCTGGTGAGAATTACACTGAACTTCCTTGAGAGGTTGTTGAATCCGGCTGAGGTTTATGCATGACCAGTTTTGTACATGATATGCAATAAGAAAATGAATGCATGTATATATTAGTTTATGCTTTAAGCTTTGATTCCCCAACGCCTTGTCTTGAATAACACTGAAACCATGAAAGAATTTTGCAAAAACTCTTATTTTCACTTTGCCGCCAAGCGGGCTTCAGTGAGGACTTCTTGCTTCTGGAAGAAAAACAATTTAAAATTTGCTTTAGATCACAGTGATCCAGGAAATGCCCCATGCCTTGTGAACCAGACGCATTGTTTTAGACCAACAAACATTCCTTCGATATTTTAAAAATTAAAATAAATTAAAGTTTTAAAAAGCTTTGTTAATCCCACTATTTTAATGTTTTTATCTTATCAAAAGTAAATGTGACATTAAGCAGAAAAAACAAAAGTAATTGGTAAATCAATGTTCAACTGAACAATTTTATTTTATGACAAAAATATCTCATACATGGGGTACACGAAGATGTAAACCCCTATAAGAGGAGATTACAGAGAAAAAATCAAGTAAACGGAAATGGAAATTTAACTAAATTTCCATCGAAATACTACTTTGCTATTTTCCCCTACGTTATATGGTCCTTATTACTTTGCTTCTAGAGATGACAATTGGACTGTTCCTTTCCGTCTGAGCCTTTTCACAGTGTTGACTTGTGCTGCTGTAGTATTATGTCTTTGGATATTTTGTAACTTTTATGTGAACCGCTACTAAGAGTTTCAGTTGACCGGGAGATTTTACCCGTTTTTTTGCTTAAGCCGCCCTTTCGAATTTTCGACTTACCGGGATTAATTTTTTTATTTATCCCTAATTTTTTCTTAAGTTGCCCTTTCGGGTTTTCAACTCACCGGGATGCTCATTTTTACCTAAGTCGCCCTTTCGGGTTTTCAACTTAGCGAGCTTTTATTATCCATCTCTTTTTCTTAGGCATACTACTTTCTGACTACATCAGAAATGACGGGGTGTGTCAACTCTTCTCCATCCATGTTAGTGAGAACCAAAGCTCCACCAGAGAAACCTTTCTTCACTACAAAAGGTCCTTCATAATTGGGGATCCACTTGCCACGTGAATCCTTCTGAAGGGAGATTATCTTTTCTAAAAACTAGTTCACCTACACTGAACTCTCTGTCGCAACGCGAAAAATAATTGAGCGTAAGGAATGCTCGAAATATAAACAAAACAGAGTCACCACCGAATTTTAATTATTCCCAAAAAGGGAAAGGGAAACTATCAACAAAACCCACGAAAAACAAAAAGAAATGGTCATCGCAACCGAATCGGGTTCGAGATTCGGTTATGCAAGGAGAAGATATATATTTGGTCCTTAAAGTTTTTTCAAGGTTGTAAATAGAGTCTGCATTAACTTTTTTATTGTTAGACATTATGTTATTCTAATATATATGATGTTTAATGTATGATCTGTGTTGTTAAGGTCTTTGCCAAATAATTTGTTTTATTGATAAGTGGATGTGGTGCAGATTGAACTTGAACATACTCTGTGATGGTTCTCTTTAGAGAAAACTAACTGATTAATTTGGTTTAGATTTTCATTTTTCAAGTTATCCCATTTCTTTTTTTTAATCATTTTATATAGGAACTCTTATTAAGTTGATGGTTGAATAATATGAATGAAAACAGTATTCGTTTACATCATATTTTCATTTTAAAGTTATCCCTTTTCTTTTTTCTATAGAAACTCTTTTTAAGTTGATGGTTGAATAACATGAATGAATACATTATTTGTTTACATTATAATTTGGGTGATGGATATAATGACTTTTCCCCAAGTGATCCAATAAGATGATACCGTGTGGTTTCTGACTCATTTTAGCATTCTTTAACTGTTTAGTTAAGGTGTACGCACGAAGTTATGGATATTTAAATTTTGGTCTATGTGTTTTATGTTCTGGTGCTTAATATGAAATAATGTGTATTTGAGACTAAAGTGTTACTACACCTTTGCCCTTATGAAATTTCTCATCATATATTAAGTAGCTGGTGTTCCAAGGTTATATTAATTTTTTTATGTTCTTGCAAGTTAATCATGAAACCCCTTCTTAGTTCCTCTAAATTTAGATATTGACTCATTTTATAACATTGTACAAATCACTTTCAACCTTTTTATTGTTATTATAAAATGTTCAAAAAATGATTTTGAGATTTTTAATGCAATTGTATCACTTTGGGTATAAGCTGTAATATTGTGTCCGATCGAGTTTCTGACATTCACTTAGATTTTTTTCAAGCGTGTTTGACACCATTTTTTTTACAAACAAAATGGGAAGGATGGTGTAGAGTTTCTCCTTCCCCAAATATTCAGGAAATGCTGTAGAGCTCTATGTCCTAATGAACGTCTTTCGTATTAAAATACAATAATTAATTGAATTCAGTTGGTTCGCTTATAGAAGAAAAAAGACTGATTGGGTTTAGACCTTCCTCACTCTCCAATTACTTGAACATTGATGTAAAGCTTCCTATTTGAATAGTCGTCTTAAATTCTAAAACATATTCAAACAAATCAAACCTAACTTCTCGCCCTTGTGCGATCGAAACCAATCAAACCTATCTTTTCTCACCTCTCCACATCCAATTTCTTTGCATAAGTAAAGTTTTGAAACTTGATCCTATGAGAAGTCGTCCCTCTGTTTTAAAAGCTTTTTACAGTAAAAAGTTTTAGAAACTGATTAAGTTTAGAATTTCTCTGTTTCCAATGTTAGGATACTGTTGTAGAGCTCCATATTCAAACATTCATCTTCCATATTAAAACACAATAACTACCAAAATCATGTCATTTCTCTTATAGAATAAAACAATCGATTGGGTATCGGTCTTCTCTTTCTCAATTATATGGACACTGCAATAGAGCTCCCTGTCTGAATAGTCGCCTTCCGTTAATGAACTTTGACCTAATTTACCATACATTTTCATAACAAACTTTTGGATGAAAAAAAAGTGATTGGGATTAGACCTCTTCCTTTTTGGGCATTTGAGTACTACAATAGAGCTCCTTGCTTGGATGCATGTCTGAACTTAAAATCAACTTAACTCATCAAACTTGTTTTCCGCCCTTGCACGACCCTAAAAACATTTTTAGAAAAGAGTATGCTACGTTTATTTCGACGCGAAACAAACAAAGAATTCAACCTCCAAGAGTGACTAGCAAGTAAAGGTAAGCACCACTCTCTTTAAAAGCAATCTACCGAGTAGTTTTCTTTTAGTAGAACTACTTATGCCTTGAGTTCTTCATAGCACCTGAAGATACGTAGGAGCAGGATTACAAAATCTTGTCAAGCACATTAATATTAAAAACTCCTAAGTCTTTCCTTTCTTTATTTTCTCTTTCTTCATTCAATAAGTAGAAGTTCTCAAATGATATCATGATAACACTCTAACACGAAACTAACTAAATGGGTCCCATCGAGTATGATGGATTTGAGGGGTACTAATACCTTCCCCTTGCATAACCGGATCCTGAACCCGATTTTGTTGCGATGAACATTTCTTTTTTTCGTGGGTTTTATCGATATTTTCCCTTTATCTCTCTAGAAACAAATAAAATTCGGTGGCGACTCTGTTTTGTTTATATTTTGAGTGTTCCTTACGCTCAGGTATTTTTCGCGCTACGACAATTGGCGACTCTGCTGGGGAGATTGATAACTTGCAAAGAGATACCCATCTTAGACAACTACTTCAAAGAGACTTGTTGAAGATAAAGTTGATGGGGATACCTTTCTTAAGGAATCCTGGTGGTATGAAACTCGCTTGGGGAGTTCATGAAGTTTTGTTGAAGAAAATAAAATACAAAGGAACATCTGTGGGGAATAATTACTGGGGAAATCAAGCATAAATTTCGATGACACCAGAGTACCAATGGGAGAATATTCATCACCTTCTTGGGGAAGAAGCTCGTCTTGAGAATCATCACTTAACAATGATCGACTTCTGAAAATGTTTACTGAAGAAAAGAACTGTTCTACTTTTGAGAATACCTCTTGCATCTTGGTCTGCTGAGGATTACACTGAACTTCCTTAGGAGGTTATTGAATCCGACTGAGGTTTATGCATGATCAATTTTGTACATGATATGCAAGAAGAAAATGAATGCATGTATATATTAGTTTATGCATCAAACTTTGATTCCCCGTCGCCTTGCCTTGAATAACACTGACACCATGAAAGAATTTTACAAAAACTTTGATTTCTGCTTTATTGCCAAGCGGGCTTCAGTGAGGACTTCTTGCTCCTGGAAGAAAAGCCATTTCAAACTTGCTTTATATCACAATGATCTGGGAAATGCCCCACGTCTAGTGAACTAGATGCATTGTTGTAAACCAATTAACATTCCTCCGATATTTTCAAAATCAAAATAAATTAAAGTTTTCAATAGCTTTGATTTACGACTTTTTAATGTTTTTAACTTATCAAAAGTTAAAGCGACATTAAGCAGAAAAAAACAAAAGTAATGAGTAAATCAATGTCCAACTGAACAATTTTATTTGATGAGAAGAATAACTCATACATGGGGTACATGAAGATGTAAATCTCTCTAAGAGGAGATTACAGAGAAAGAAATAATGTAAATGGAAAGATAAATTTAACTGAATTTCCATCGAAATACAACTTTTCTATTTTCCCTTATGTCCTCTACTCCTCATTACTTTACTTCTGTAGATGGCAATTGGATTGTTCCTTTCCATCTGAGCTTTGTCACGGTGTTTCCTTGTGCTTCAGCAGTATTATGCCTTTGGATATTCCATAACTTTTGTGTGAACCACTCCTAAGAGTTTTCAGTTCACCGAGAGATTTTATCCTTTTTTTGTTTAAGCCGCCCTTTCGGGTTTTCGATTTACCGGGCTTAACTTTTTTGTTTATCCCTAATTTTTGCATAACTCTCCCTTTCAGGTTTTCAACTCACAAAGATGGAAAGAGAAAATATCAACAAAACCCACAAAAAACAAAAAGAAATGGTCATCACAACCGAATCGGGTTCGAGATTCGGTTATGCAAAGGGAAGATATATTTTTGGTCCTTATGATTTTCTCAAGGTTTAAAATAGAGACTGCCTTAAATTTTGTATTGTTAGATATGTATGATCTGTGTTGTTAAGATCTTTACCAAATAACTTGTTTTATTGATAAGTGGATGTGGTGATGATTGAACTTGAACATTCTTTGTGATGGTTCTCTTTAGAGAAAACTAACTGATTAATTTGGTTCGTATTTTTATTTTTCAAGTTATCCCATTTATTTTTGTTTTTTTTGGTATAGAAACTCTTATTAAGTTGATGATTGAATAATATGAATGAACACAGTATCCATTTACATCATATTTTCATTTTTAAGTTATCCCATTTCTTTTTTTATAGAAACTCTTATTAAGTTGATGGTTGAATAACATGAATGAATACATTATTTGTTTACATTATAATTTAGGTGATGGGCATAATGACTTTTCCCTAAGTGATCCAATATGATGGTACCGTGTGGTTTCTGACTCATTTTAGCATTCTTTAATTGTTTAGTTAAGGTGTATGCATGATACCGTGAAGTTATGAATATTTAATTTTTGGTCTATTTGTTTTAGGTTCTGGTGCTTAATATGCAATGTGTATTTGAGACTAAAGTGTTACTACACCTCTTCCCTTATGAAATTTCTCTTCATATATCAAGTAGCGGGTGTTCCAAGCTTATATTACTATTTGTATGGTCTTGTACTGTTAATCATGGAGCCCGTTCCGAGTTCCTCTAAATTTAGATATTCACTCATTTTCTAACATAACACAAATCACTTAAAACCTTTTTATTGTTATTATAAAATTTTCAAAAAATGATTTTGAGATTTTTAATGCAATAGTATCACGTTGGGTATAAGTTGTAATACTGCGTCCGCTCGAGTTTCTGACTTTCGCTTAGATTTTTTTCAAGCGTGTTTGAAATAAATTTTTTTTATAAACAAAATGGATGAAAAAAGGAAGGATGGTATATAATTTCCCCTTCCCTGAATATTTGGATAATGTTGTAGAGCTCTATGTCCGAATAATCGTCTTCCATATGAAAATATAATAATTAATTGAATTCAACTGGTTCTCTTATAGAAAAAAAAGAGTGATTGAGTTTATACCTTCCCAAGTCTCCAATTATTTGAACATTGTTGTAGAGCTCCCTATTTGAATAGCCGTCTTCAATTCTAAAACATATTCAAACAAATCAGACCTAACTTCTCGCCCATGTGCGATCGAAACCAATCAAAACTATCTTTTCTCACCCCGCCACATCCAAATTCTTTTTATAAGTAAACTTCTGACACTTGATCCAATATCAAGTCATCCCTCTATTTTAAAAACCTGTTTACACTAAAAATGGAATAAACTGATTATGTTTAGTCTTTCTCTGTTTTGAATGTTAGGATACTACTATAGAGCTTCATGTTCAAACATTCATCTTCCATATTAAAACACAATGACTACCAGAATCATGTCATTTATTTTATAAAAGAAAAAGATTAATTGGGTATCGACCTTATCTTTGTCGATTATTTGGACACTGCATTAGAGCTCCCTGTCTGAATAATCATCTTCCATTAATGAACTTTAACCTTATTTGCCACACATTTTCATAACAAAATTTTGGATGAAAAGAGAGTGATTGGGCTTGGGCCTCTTACTTTTCGGGGATTCGAGTAATGTTGTAGAGCTCCCTGCTTGGATGTCTGCCTCCTTTTTAAATTAACTCAACTCATCAAACTTGTTTTCCTCCCTTGTGCGACCCCGATAACATTTTCAAAAAAGGGTATGCTACATCCGTTTCGACGCGAAACAAACAAAGACTTCAGCCTCAAAGAGCGACTAGCAAGTAAATATTTAATCACTCAAATATGATCCAAGCATCACTCTATTTAAAAGTAATTCATCCAGTATTTATCTTTTAGTAGAACTATGTATGCCTTGAGTTCTTCATAGCACCTGAAGATACGTAGGAGCAGGATTGCGAAATCTTATCAGACACATTAAAATTAAAAAACCTTAAGTCTTTCCTTTCTTTATTTTCTCTTTCTTCACTTGATAAGTAGAAGTTTGCAAATGATATCACACTAACACTCTAATACGAAACTAACTAAAAGGGTCGCATCGAGTATGATGGATGTGAGGGGTGCTAATACCTTCCCCTTGCATAACCGACTCCTGAACCCGATTTGGTTGCGATGACCATTTCTTTTTGTTTTTCATGGGCTTTATCAATTTTTTCCTTTCCCGCTTTGGGAATAAATAAAATTTGGTGGCGACTTTGTTTTGTTTATATTTCGAGCTTTCCTTATTCTCGGGTATTTTTCACGCTGCGCACCTAGCGACTCTGTTGGGGAGAGTGCTAACTTGCAAAGAGATGTCCATCTTAGACAACTACTTCAAAGAGACTTGCTGAAGATAAAGTTGTTGGGGATACCTTTCTTAGGAATCCTGCTGGTATGAAACACGCTTGGGGAGTTCATGAAATTTTGCTGGAGAAAATAAAATACAGGGGAAAATTTGTGGGGAATAACTACAGGGGAAACCAAATAGAAATTCCGTTGACACTAGAGTCTCAATGGGAGAATATCCATCATCTTCCTTGGGAATAAACTCGTCTTGAGAATAACCACTTAACAATGATCGAATTCTGAAAATGTTTAATCAAGAAAAGAAATGTTCTACTTTTGAGAACACCTCTTGCATCTTGGTCTGATGAGGATTACACTGAACTTCCTTGAGAGGTTGCTGAATCCTGATGAATTTTATGCATGATCAATTTTCTACATGTTATGCAAGAAGATGAATGCATGTATATATTAGTTTATGCATCAAGCTCTGATTCCCTGACGCCTTGTCTTAAATATCACTGACACCATGAAAGACTTTTGAAGAAACACTGATTTCTGCTTTGCCGCCAAGCGGGCTTCAGTGAGGATTTCTTGGTCCCGAAACAAAAGCCATTTCAAAATTGCTTTAGATCACAATGATCCAGGAAATACTCCACGTCTTGTGAACCAGATGCATTGTTTTAAACCAACAAACATTCCTTCGATATTTTTAAAATCAAAATAAATTAAAGTTTTCAAAAGCTTTGTTAATCCCACTATTTTATTTTTTTTATCTTATCAAAAGTAAAAGCGACATTAAGCAGAAAAAAAGTAATTGGTAAATCAATGTTCAACTGAACAATTTTACTTTATGAGAAGAATAACTCCTACACGGGGTACACGAAGATCTAAACCCCTATAAGAGGAGGTTACAGAGGAAAAAACAAGTAAATGGCAACAAAAGTTTAATTGAATTTCCATAGAAATACAACTTTTCTATTTTCCCCTATGTTCTATAGTCCTCATTACTTTGCTTCTGGAGATGGCAATTGGACTATTCCTTTCCATTTGAGCTTTGTCACGGTGCTGACTTGTGCTGCTGCATTATTATGCATTTGGATATTCCTTAACTTTTGTGTGAACCGCTTCTAAGAGTTTCAGTTCACTAGGAGATTTTACCCTTTTTTTTTGCTTATGCCCCCCTTTCGGGTTTTCGACTTACCGGGCTTAATTGTTTTGTTTATCCCTAATTTTTGCTTGAGTCGCCCTTTTGGGTTTTCAACTCACCGGAATACTCATTTTTGCATAAGTTTCCCTTTCGGGTTTTCAACTTAGAGAGCTTTTATTATCCATATCTTTTTCTTAGGCATAAGACTTTCTGACTACATGAGAACTGACGGGGTGTGACAACTCTTCTCCATCCTTGTTTGTGAGAACCAAAGCTCCATCAGAGAAAGCTTTCTTCACCACAAGCACTCCTTCATAATTGGGAACCCACTCGCCACATGAATCCTTTTAAAGGAAGATTATCTTTTTCAAAACTAGTTCACCTACACTAAACTCTCGAGATCGAACCTTCTTGTCAAATGCCCGCTTGAGCCTTCTCTGATATAACTGACCGTGACATAATGTTGTCATCCTCTTTTCTTCAATTAGATTGAACTAGTCAATCCTGGTTTGAATCCATTCTACTTCTTCTAATTCTGTCTCCATCAAGACTCTCAACGAGGGGATCCCAACTTCTATTGGTAACATAAACTCCACGACATAGACTAGGGAGAAAGGGGTTGCCTCTGTTGAAGTATAAACAACTCTTCGATATCCATGCAATGCAAAGGGTAGCATCTCGTGCCCGTCCTTATAAGTTTTTTCCATCTTCTGAATGATCTTCTTGATAGTCTTGTTATCCGCCTCTACAGCTCCGTTCATCTTTGGCCTATAAGGTGACAAGTTATGGTGTTCAATCTTGAAATTTTCACACAACTCCTTCATCATCTTATTATTCATATTTGATCCATTATCAATGATAATCTTGCTAGGATTTCAGTAGAGACATATTATCTCTCTCTTGATAATCTGGGCTACCATTTGTTTCGTCACGTTGGAATAAGAAGTAACCTCTACCCACTTGGTGAAGTAGTCAATGGCAACCAGAATGAAGCAATGTACATTTGCAACATTAGGCTAAATCATATCATTCAGGTTTATTCCCATATTGATAATGGCCATGGAGTAGATAAAACATTCATAGGAGTAGGTGGCACGTGCACCTTGTCAGCATAAATTTGACACCTGTGGCACTTCTTGGCATAGTGGTAACAGTCTGTTTCAATCGTCAACCAATAGTAACCAACTCTAAGGATTTTATTCTCCATTGCATGTCTATTTTCATGAATGACGAAAGAACCTTCATGAATCTCTTTGATGAGTAGGTCTGCTTCGTATCTATCCATACATCTGAGCAGAACTAAATCAAAGTTTCTTTTGTATAGAACACCACCACTTTGGAAGAAGTTGGCTGATAACTTCCTCAAGGTCTTCTTGTCTGTGATGGAGACGTCATCTAGATACTCGTGCTTCTCAAGATATCGCTTGATGTCATAAAATTAGGGCTTTCCATCTATTTCTACTTCAATTGCTAAGTAATTTGCTGGCCCGTCTAGACGTTGAATTGTAATAGTAGGTGATTCATTATCCCACTTTACTTTGAACATAGATGACATAGTAGCCAAGGCATCGGCTAGCCGATTCTCCTCCCTAGGAATATGATGGAAAATAATATCATCAAAGTAGGGGATTAGCTTCATGACATGCTCTTGGTATGGGATCAAATTGGGATGATGGGTCTCCCAATCTCCTTTGATTTGTTAGATGACAAGTGTTGAGTCCCCATACACTTCAAGAATCTGATTCGTAGATCAATAGCTGCTTCAATTCCCAAGATGAATGCTTCATACTCCGCCATGTTATTGGTGCATTTGAAACATAACCTTGTTGTGAAGGGAAGATGAAAATCCGTTGGAGAAGTAATAACAACCCCAATTCCGTTACCTAATGCATTTGAGGCACCATCGAACACAAGTGCCCACCGCGATCCTGGTTTGGGTCCTTCTTCTACGCCTAGAATCTCATAGTCTCTTATGTACATGACATATTCATTTGGGAAGTCGATTCTCATTGATTGATAGTCCTCCATTGGCTGGTGTGCAAGGTACTCTGACAACACAGTGCTCTTAATGGCCTTCTGAGTTACATACTGAATGTTATATTCTGATAACAACATCTGCTAGCGAGCGATTCTTCCAGTTAATCCGGGTTTCTCGAAGATGTACTTGATGGATACCATATTGGATATTAACATCGTTGTATGGCAAATCATGTACTGTCTCAGATGGCGAGAGGCCCATGCTAATGCACAACAAGTCTTTTCTAGCATGGAGTACCTGATTTCACATTTTGCAAACTTCTTACTCAGGTAGTAGATAACATGCTCTTTTCTACCCGTCTTATCATGTTACCCCAGTACACATCCCATGGATTCATCAAGTACTGTCAAATACATAATGAGAGGCCTTCCTGGCACTAGTGGCATCAAGATTGGTGGTTCTTGAAGATACTGTTTTATTTTATTGAACGCACTATGGAAATCACCATTCCACTTAACAACTTGATATTTTCTTAACAACTTGAATATTGGCTCGCAGGTGGCCGTCATATGCGAAATGAATATGGCAATATAGTTCAATTTTCCCAAGAAACGACAAACTTGCTTCTCTGTACAAGGTGCTGGCATTTCTTGAATAACTTTGATTTTGTCGGGATCAACCTCCGTGCCTCTCTGGCTCATAATGAACCCTATTAGCTTTCCATACCTGACATTGAAAGTGCACTTAGCAGGATTTAAACATAGTCTATATTTTGTCAGTCTTGCAAACAACTTCTTTAGATGAATAACATGCCCCTCCTCATTATGAGACTTGGCAATCATGTCATCCACATAGACTTCAATCTCCTTATGCATCATATCATTGAAAAGAGTTACCATGACCCTTTGATAAGTTTCCCCAACATTTTTCAAGCCGAAAGGCATCACCTTATAACATAAAGTTCCCCATGGTGTAATAAAAGTTATTTTCTCCATATCTTCGGGAGACATTTTGATATGGTTATATCATGAGAATCCTTCCATAAAGGAAAATATAGAGAACTGAGTTATGTTATCTACCAATACATTAATATGAGGTAAAGGAAAATCTTCTTTTGGACTAGCTCTATCCATATCTCTGTAGTCTACACATATTCAAACTTTGCCATCTTTCTTCGAAACTAGCACAATATTAGCAATCCATTGCGGGTAAGTTGCAACAGCTAGAAAAACTGCATCAAACTGCTTCTTGACCTCTTCTCTGATCTTGACAATTATGTCTGGTCGAGTTCTTCTCAGCTTCTGCTTGATGGGAGGGCATTCCGTCTTCAACGGTAGCTTGTGCACAACTATGTCGGTGCCGAGTCCTGGCATATCCTGATATGACCAAGCTAACACATCCACATATTCATTTAGCAGCTTAACCAGTTCCTCCTTCACACTTTGCTTCAAGGAAGCTCCTACCTTGACTTCCTTTCGATCCTCCTTAATCTCCAGATTGATCACATCCGCTGGTTCCTGATGAGGCTTAATCATATTTTCCTCTTGTTTCAAAAGTATAGCCAACTCTTTTGGGAGTTCGTAGTCTTTCTTACCATCCTCTTCATCTTGGTTAATCGGGAGGTTGAAGTCATAGGGAATTATAACATTGTCGTGTTCAATGGATTCAATTATTAATGATATGCAGGGAAATGATTTTACTTTTTAGCGGTACGAATTTTGGAAAAATGAAAGTGAAGCTGAATAAAAAATGACATTTTTTTATTTTGTTGTTTATTTGTTTGTAAAAAAAATTAAAAAGATGAAAGACAAAGATCTCAAAAAAGTGCTTTGTATGGATGATAAGGCTTAAATATTAACAAAAAATGGGCCCTACAAATCTATACATATGCCTTGGGCATGACATAGGATTTTTTAGAAAACAGGAAATTACTTTGAACAAGAAACTATCTCCGGAACATCTGTTGCCTTCCACTTAGTGAGAGCAGCATCTGAAGGTCCACAAACCACCATCTCGGACAAATCTAGATCTTTATATTCAAGAGCATTCACTTGATCATCACTTTAGAAACCAACTTTAGAGAATATTTCTTGGATGCTAGGAACCTTCCCCTGGTGTATCTTCTGATCTTTGAACAATTCAACAAACGACTGATATCCCAATCCACACTTGTCTTTCTTCTCTGGTAATTCTATCACTGGGCCCCAACTTCTAGGGAAGCCAACTTCAATTGCATCTTTCACACTCTTCCACGAGGACATGACCCCCTTGGTTTCTTTAACAGGCTTCGACTTAGTCTGGACCATATTCACTATTTCAAGGTCTTGGAGAGGAGTTTCAACAATGTCTTCTTCTACTTCAGTGTATCTGAATGTAGTCATATGGTTGACGAAAATATCTTCCTCTCCGGATATTGATACTAGCTTACAAGAAGTAATAAACTTCAGCTTATGGTGGAGTATCGAGGTGACAACTCCAGCAGCATGGATCCACGGTCTACCTAACAAACAGTTATAGGCATGCCTGATATCCATTACCTGGAAGGTAATACGGAAAGTTTGAGGGCCAATGAGGATTGGGAGGTCAATCTCCCCAATAACCATTCGCTCATACCCATCAAAAGCTTTCATTATCAAAGCACTAGGTCTCATTTGCACCCCTTTAATATTCAGTTGTGCTAAGGTAGTCTTCGGCAACACATTCAAGGATGAACCTGTATCAACCAGCACTCAAGCCAAAGTAACATATGTACACTAAATGGAAACGTGAAGCGTACTTGCTTTGCTTTGGATCACTTCAGTAGCTAAAACGCTTCCACTACGAGTCACACCACTAGCTCCAACAATGTTAGTCACATTCGGTTCTTTCAAGATTACTGGTTTGTTACCCACATAAACTACAAGCTCATAGTTCCAAGGCACTGCTTTGGTACTGTCAAATGAGAATGGAGCGGGAACATAGATATCTATGGGCTCAATCTTCTTCATTGGCTCTAGGTAAACATTTCTTTGATAAGGGGCCACAAAGGGCTTAGGAAGTCTCTCTTGATCAAACACATGCACAATCACAACTCATCAATCTTCGCTCTGGTGAACTGAATAACCCGCTGATCTATCAAACGTTGAAGACAAATTTTGAATTCAACACGCTGATCAGGGTTAGATGAATGCACCACACAATTATCATGTACTCCCTTCATCAATTATACTTCCATCAATCTAGCATGGACTACTATTAAGGGAGTCTTCAACTTGAACACATCTTTTATCAATCCTTCACCAATTAGATTTTCTATAGCATTGACGCACGAACCACCATATTTAGGAAAATGATTGTTCCCCACATTCAGAATATCAACAAAAGACAATATTTTCTGGTCTATCAACTCTTGGACCAGGAGCTTGAACACTTTGCAATTCTATATTGTATGACCCTCTGAATTAGCATGAAAGGCACACCTAGCGTTCTCATCATACCAAGGCTTGTAAGGCTTCGACATTTGAGGTAATGCCCTAGGCACGACAATCCCATTCTGAACAAGATACGGTAGCAATTAAGTGTAAGTCACTGGGATAGGAGTGGTATTTTCATTATTATACTGTTGATCTGGCCTCTATTGATTTGGTCATTGTTGTTGAACCGAACATTGTTTATTTTTCTATTGATTTCTCTGTTGATACTAAAGTGGATGAGCCTGGAACTGAGGCCGCATATCTTGATATTGAGAAACTGGAACTTGATACTGAGGTATAGAAGTTGTAATAGGAATATGAGCAACTGGATGATAAGGAATCGTTGGATACTGAGCAGCTGCTACGTAAGGGTAGTGATAATAAGGAACAAGAGCAGGATCCCTAGGTGGCGTCCTACCCTTTGAGAAGAAATGAAAATGGTCTCTCCCTCCCTCCTCTTGAATCCGTTGAAAGGCTTCTTCAAGATTGGTTGACTGCTGGAACCTCCCTAAATTTTACCATTTTTCAATCCTTCTTCTACTCTTCCCCCCATGATGACCATGTCAGAAAATCCAATGGGCAATGTAGCGGGATATTCGTTACCTTTTGATTTATTGACTAAATCAAAAGTAAGCATACAATTCAAGTCGCCACTGCACTTCTGTTTATCCAAAGGAAAGGTTAGAAAGCGAGCAAAAACCGAGAAGTTTTATCAAATCAAAAACTAATAAAAATGTCAGAGATCTGGGTAAGGGGGTTGGTTATGCAATGGGAAGGTTTTAAGCACCCAAAACATCCTTAGTACTCTAAGGGAGCCCTTTTTGCAATGTGTATTGTAGGTTGGTATTTGTGAAAATATTTGTGCAAACATGATTGGGGAGATGAGAAAAGAATATACATATTTACAATTTTGTTGTTTGAATGGATAAACCCATTGCCTACGTTCCATCACAAAGGTAGGATCAAAACCTCGTAGTTTGGGGTAAAAATCTCAAAATAAGTGGGTGAATTGATTTGTCAAAAGCCTTAAGGTCTTTTGTTATCAAAGGGAGAAAACTCTACCTAAACCAACAATCCACCATGCGAGGAGAGCTTCAACATACTAATGAGGGATCCATCCTATAATAAGTATGGAAGACTTATAGTCCAATCACTAAGGATAAGGTGAGGTTTACATCAACCACTATGATAACTAAAACCTATGGCTAATGTTTATGAAAAAGGTTTTAACAAAGGTGACCATTGGAACCACAAAAATCACTTGAAGTGAGTTGTATTTATAAATTAGAAGTATTCAGCAAATGAAGTCAAAGTGGACTTAAGATTCAATTCAAAATAAGTATTAATGAAAAGAGTTTGAAAAATCAAAGGCATAAGGCCTAGGTTTCTAGTTTGAAAATAATGTCAATGTTTGCACAAAATGAGTTTGGCTTGGGTTAGAGTGGAGAGAAGAAGAGAAGGGCTAGTCCTAAACATGCAAAGATGAGAGAAGAGGTAAAACCCTTGGAGTTCCTTTCTTGAGATCATAAAGATGATTCAAGATGCTCCTTTCCTTTGGACTTGACAATTAACTCAAGCAATCAAACAAATATTCAACCAAGCTCCTAGGATCTCCATTTCGCTTGTCTCTCTTAACTTGGATGCTTATGACAATGGTCCTTCTAATTATCTCAAGTTTGGAATCCCTATCACACAAGAACAAACAATCAAAAAGTTCATAATGCAATAAGAGGAATGGACAAAGAGAGAGTTTAGATTAGGAGTCCTTTCAAGTCAACTTCAAGATTTAAGAATTCTAAAGGCATGAGGCCTAGTTGCTCTTTAACAAATTTAGCATTCTAAAGGCATGAGGCCTAGTTGCTCTTGAACTCCATTAAGCATACGTGAGGTCCTAAGTCTAAGTCCTTTCTCCTTTTTGCATTGGGTTCACACAAACAAACACAAAACAAACACAAAGCCACAATATATTTACACAATAATATGCTTAAATGAACAAAAAGAAAATGGCATAAACATAAACATGAGCTCAAGTGAGCAAAGGAAAAAGGCAATATGAATAAATGAGCAAGAAATTAAATTGCATTAAAGTAAATTGCAAGAATTAAATGCTTGAATTAAAGTTAGTGTTAGTAGTCAATGTTAGTGTGCCATAAGGCAATTTAGCGTTATGTTAAGCAATCGTAAGTGGACTAATGTAGTAATCACACCTATCTGAGGCCGGTCAATAAAAACTATAGGCAAATAAACACAAGTTAGAGATCATGATTAGTAAGCCAAGCTCCTACAACTTGCCATGCCAAAAGAAAAGAAGAATGACCTTGTATGGATTTTAGGTTTTTTGCTTAACCAAGAAGCAACCTATCTTGGACACAAAGCAATTCACTTGATCTTTGATCAAGTTGAATTTGATTTGGATCAAAGAAGGTTAAGCCTCTCATATGTCAAGGCTAACCACAAATCATTAACTCATTGGGCAAAAGAAAAAGAAGAAGATGAAATGTACAAAATGAAAATTCAAATGACATAATCAAACACAATGATCAAATGTGAATGGAATCAACATCAATCAATGGTAAACAGAAGTGAAATGAGAATTAGAAGTCAAGAAAGGTCAAACATATTTTTGGTATTTTTTTGGAATTAAAATAATACATAAAATAAAATGAACAAAGTATGGTCAAACTTCAAATTCAATTCAAATCAACTTGGATAAGTCCAATTGAATCATCATGAGTCTAACATGGTCAAACTAGGTTTGACAAATTTTCTCAACATTTTTTGAAAACAGAAACTGTTTTTAAACAATTAAAAATCAAGAAAAAAAACACAAATGAACTAAAATCTCAAATAAATCTCAAATCAATTAAGAAATTGATGAGAATATTTTTCATAGACTTACCATCATCCATATGTGTTAAGAAAATATTTTTGGCGTTTTTGAATATCAAAAGGTATTTTAAATGAATTAAACACTATCAAAAACAAAATAATTCACAAAAAATATTAAATGGAATCACAAAAATAATTAAAAATCAGATTATGAAACTAGATTTTAAAAGAATTTTTTTGCAATTGTTCTCATATTTTTGTGATTCCAAATAAAAGAGTTATGAATTTTTGAAAATAAAAGGAATTAAAGAAAATTAAACAGAAATTAGAAAAATAGAAAAAAATCAGGAGGGCATGATTCAGCTTCATTAATTGACATGGACAAACAAGTGGACCAGAAGCGCGCGCGCATGGTGTTCATTAATCAAATGCATAACAAAACGAATTAAAAAAAGTCAATGGAAACAAAGGTTGAGATTAGAAGGCTCATGTGAGATCCAAAGGCCAGAGCTCTTCCACGTGGGAACGGTGGTGGAAACCACCGTCTTCTCCGGTGAGCAAACAGAAACCGGCCACCAGTTGCAGGTTTTGCAACCTCAACAAAATTGCATGATCTTTATACCAAATTAAAGCTGGGGTGATGTACATCACCCCTGTAACCTTGGATTTCTCTCAAGATCCCTATGGAAGGAGAAATCTGAGATGGAAAATCCAGGTGTTCAATCTGAAATGCATTAATTCATGAATATTAAGCCACCAGTGGCTTGCCTCTAACACGAGGACTTCAGAAAACCAAACAAACACAAGCAGATCACAATATATGGTGAGATATGAAGCAAAACAGTTGAGATGTAAACCTTTGAAGTGCAACTTTGATGAGCACGATCCACTCCAATTCTTGCTTCCAATTTGATCTTGAGGTGATGATGATGATAGGTTTAGGAATTATAAACTGAAGATCAACCAGGGAAGTTGAAATTCAAGTTTGAATTTGAGAAAATAAAATCAAAATTCCTTTAGTGTGGTTAGGTTTCCAATTCTACAGAGCTTCAGGTTGATTCAAGGATGGAATTTGAATGAAGCAAGGTGTTTATTTATAGCTGAGATCCAAGCAAGCAAGTGTGGAATCCGTGTGCATGAAGCTTTGGCTCCTCCATGCATGGGCCTGTACAGGCGCATGTGAGGCCCAAAAGATGATGGAAATGAATGCTGAGCACATACCAAATGGAAATGGACGTTTGATTTCAACTGTAATAGCTTGTGCATGAAGATTTCACTTGGATTCCATAAATGGTCACAAATGTTCCCCTCTTTGAAAGTCATACATAACAAATCCAAACATAGGCATGTGAGTAATGGTTGGAAAGGTATTAACATAAGGAACAAGAGTTATGTTGGGAAAAATCCATTTGGAGTTTGGAAAATTATGAAAACTGACCATGAAGTTTGATGTACAAAACATGTCTTTGAAAAATTTGCCAAAAATGACCAACTTCAAGCCCTTCTGTTTCAATGATGCAAGCTTCAAATGGAAAAACCTCCAACATTAAAGTTGTAGATCTTTTCAATATGATCAATTTGGACTTAAATTTTGCATCATTTGGATTTTGGATGAGAAAGTTATGGGCACTTGAAGTTGGACTTTTCCAAGATTCAATGGCTTTGGTCCAAAGTGACCTATAATGTTTTGTATTATCACATGTGTTTATTTTAGGATTATGAAATTTTGTCCAACATAAAATTTTAAGTAGACATCTCAAACTTTCCAATTAAATTTGTCTCACCTCAAAATCATAAAATATGAAGGAGTTAGGTCCTTGGAAAGTTGACCCAAAATTAGGGTTTCAGTCAAAATGACCTATAATGTTTTGAAGTGAATGATGACCTTCCAAGTTTCAAATAAATTTGTGATGAACATGAAAGTTGTTCATATGGTCCTTAAGAACAAGTTTCATCTTGGGGACATCTTTATTTGACAAAGACATCAAAAGTTAGGTCTCAATGGATTCCAAAATAGTCAGATGACTTGACTGGTCAACTTCTCAAGTCCAAACTTCAAATTTTAATGAATGAATGATTGAGGATACTCACATGGGATCATATATGCATAAAATAATGAATTAAAGGACTTACCTTTATTGAATTTGATCATAGGTTGAGGTTTCTTCATGAGCTTTGCACAGTCAATGCACAGATGAATTAAGGTTTCCTTGGGAAACAAGCCTCAAGCCCCTTTGGTTTATCTTGATCAAATTGGAAAATTGAGATATTTGGGAGACATATATGATGATTGAGAGCTTTGGGAACCATTGTCATGCTTTCTTTCATCTTCATCTAGCCACTTCATTGAGCATAGGGGCCTCCTACGAGCAAGGGATCTCATGATTGTTTGAGCTTCAAAACAAAACAAGTTAGTGACATATTTTTGTGCTTTTGGTTAGTAAAAAAAATAATAAAAGAAATAATACACAATTCAAGCATGCCTGGTGGTCTCAAACCAACTCACACAAGTCCTAACCCAAGGGTTAAGGAGCCACACATGCTATGATCCTTGAGGCAATGCAATGAGCAATGAAATGATGCCATGAGAGATCTTAGGGTCAAAATTAGGATCTTACAGACACACTACTAATCAACCTTTCATAATATTTTCCCTGCAAGGTTCCCATGAAAACATCAATCAATTCACGATCAACCAGCGGCGGGTGCACCCTTGCAGCCAATTCTCTCCCGCGTTGCGTATATTCTTTAAAATACTCACTGTCTTTCTGGGCCATACTCTGAAGTTGAGTACGGTTTGGTGCCATGTCAGTATTATATTTATATTGCTTTGCAAATGCTTCAGCCAACTCATCCCAAGTGTGTATGTTGCTACACTCTAACTGCATGTACCAATCCAAAGATTCACTAATTAGACTGTTCTGAAAGCAATGGATCATGAGCTTATCATCTTTGGCATATGCAGCCATTTTCCTGCAATACATTTTCAAGTGTATGTTAGGACATGTAAGGCCTTTGTATTTTTCAAATTCTGGCACCTTGAACTTCGGAGGAATCACCATGTGTGGGACCAAACACATCTCCAAGGCACTCAATCGGGTTGAGTTATGTCCTTCCAAGATTCTTAGCTTTTCGGCCAGAGAACGACACATCAAGATAGCCTCAAAATCATGGGATAAGTAGGGATGACCATTGGAGTAGCTCCATTGTAATTCTGCATTTTAAACTCGTCCTAGAGCTCCCCATCAGTGTGAGGAATGACCACTTGATTGACCATTGGAGGTCCTTGTGTAGTGACTCCATCAGCTACTCCAGAAGTATGCACAGGTGAAGGCACACGAGTTATTTCATGTAGTGGAACAAAACCTGGAGGAAGACCATAGATAACAGGATTTAGAATAGGAATTGACGGTCCTGATCGGAGAGCAACCCCTTGAACTAAAGCATCATTCCTTGCAGCAGCGACAACACAAGCCTCTTCTTCCCTTCTAGCCAGAGCTTATATAGCCTCAAAGATTTGATCAATTTTGATTTTGGGAGAGTCCATTTCCTTTCTGAAGGCAGCTTGTTCTTCTCGAACTACATCCATGATTCTTCTTGTGTTGGAGCGAGTAACATATGCGCATTGATGAATCAACTTGAACTGCGCAAGACGAGGAAAAACGAAATGAGTTTTTGTTTTGAGAAATGAAATGAATGATGCATACTTTAATGCATTTAGATGTAAAAATGTCTTTTATGCTTATGTTCAATTTTATTTTCAGGGAACCATATTAGATTCCTTGTTATTTAACAAGCATTCAAAGAGATCACGGGGAATAAAACAAAATTGGAATCATACTTTTGGTACAAAAGAAACCCAAAATCCTTCATTCATTAATTCAGAGCAGAGTACAAGGATTGAGTAAAAAATATTATTGCAAACATAAAGGAAAGTACAACATAAAAAAAAGGGTTAAACTGCAGACTTCTGTCTGTTGAGATCTTCCAACTCTCCCTTGAACCTTTTCATCATGTCTTCACAGAGTGCAACAAAGTTGATCACTGAAGGAGGGGTGTTGTCATTGTCTATTTCTTCTAGAGCACATATCAACATCAAAGGCACGTCCTTGGCCATGCCATTGCAGAAGTCTATCAAACTGGCTAACTTGTCTCGATACTCATTTCTTTGTTCATAAAACTGGATAGTTTCTTTGCAGGATGCCAAACTAGCGTTCACATCTCCCCTTGCATTCAACCAATCTTCACCTTCTCGTAGAAAATAGTCATATCTACCTCTCCAGTGTCGCTCCCACTCATGAGAAATCTCCAGTTCTTGGCACTTTCTTTGCAATGACGCTCCTCTTCTTGTCTTGCTTTGGAGTCTTGGAATGAGCTTCTCTATCTCAGCCTCAAGAGTCTCTCTTATCTCTTTCTTATGTTGCATGGCAAGGTTCCACCACTTGTCTTTTTCTCGACAGTTCCTCTTAGCCTTCTTTAGTTTATCCTTGACGGTATCTAGGCAACTGTCAGCCTGATCCAACCCATGCTTGGTTATTTTTCTCTTGTATTTTTATCACTCCTTTACACATTTGCTTGAAGTTGTGTTTTCTTCCGCCCAAGCTCCCATTTCTGATTATCCTTTTCTTCAGCAATCCATAGAAGGTTCAATCGTAGCTCTTGATTCTCCTTTTCCAACCTTTGGATGACAACTTTGATCTCTTTAGCTTCCTCCATAGTGACGTGAGTAGGCTCTGGAAGACTTGTACGCATCAGAGGCTCATAAGGGTATGGTAGTTTGTCTTGAGAAGATCTGGCTTGGACCCAACTCGTATATGGATCTCTAGCTATGCAGTTCTTCTTTCCACACTCCCTTTTTCCTTCTCTATGAACTTTAGTTAGGGCACGACCTATCCTCTTCACCATATCAAAGTCCTTCACTCCTTCTCCCAGCATAAAACCTTCTAACAACTTGTCTTCTGGTTTGTCATCAATAGGAAACCCAAGTTTCCGAATAGCAAGCTCAGGGTTGTAGTTGATGCAACCTTGAGTTCCTATGAGTGACACATTATGGAAGTTTCCACACTTAACTATTATGTCCATATCATCATAAATACGGGAGTACCAGGTGATGTCATCGATAGTGAGAGACATGATTCTTCGAGATCACTTGAGGTTATCCTTGTTATGAATAAAAGGCCATTTTCTTGGTAAGTGAGATAAGAACCACTCGTGTAGAAAAGGAGCACAACACTGAACCATCCCCCATTCTTATCATTTCTCCAATGGATGGAGTGATAAATATCTGCAAGCAAGATGGGAATGTGATTACTGAGAAAGAATATGTGTATAGCAGTGATGTCCACAAAGTCATCATTGTTTGGGAACAAGACAATCTCGTAGAGTATTAAGGCTAGCACAACACTAAAAGCGACCCAATCTTCTTTACTTTTGAAAGATGAAGCTTTTCCCACTAAGAACTTCATAGTGAAGCTCAAAGTGTCTCCTTTTGGTCTAAGATTAGCTTTCACTTTCGCCTTATCCAGATGTAGACCTGAAGTTATTTGTTGATGTTTAGGAAATTCCCCTAGACCAAGGAACTTCATCGTTGATACTGATGTCTATTATATGTGAGAACTCTTCAAGTGTTGGTGCCAACTGAAAGTCATGGAATGTGAAACACCGCAAGGGAGGATCATAGAATTGTACCAAAGTAAAAATAGTCCAAGCATCCACCTCGATGTCCATGATAGTCAACATAAAAGTCGTTCCTTCTGATTTTTTTCACGTCTCAGATCAACCCCTTAATTAATCCTAGCTTTGGATTATTGAACTTGAATGAATAAGTACTTTTTCAGTTGCTACCCATGTCTTCTGAATGCCTGCAATCAATAGAGTCTTTAGGTCCCTTAAAAATACGCACTTGTCAAATGTGTTATGATCATGAAATGTTTTATGTTTATGTATGTACAATTGGGTAGGTGATCATTGGAACATTCTGATTAATTACTTCATGGAGGAAAAGTTCCAGGAATAGGAAAACCAACCACACATAAGCTCTAGGGTTTAAAAATGTTCTTAGAGTCATGGACCCAATTCAAGAATATTATCGTCAGAACAACTAATTGTAGCGGGGTATTCGTTACCTTTAGATTTATTAACTAAATCAAAAGTAAATCATACAAATCGAGTCGCCACCGCACTTCTATTTATCCAAAGGAAAGGTTAGAAAGCGAACAAAAATCGAGAAGTTTTATCGAATCAAAAACAAATAAAAATGTCAGAGATCGGGGTAAGGGGGTTGGTTATGCAATGGGAAGGTTTTAAGCACCAAAAACATCCTAGGTACTCATAGGGAGCCCTTTTCACAATTTGTTGTAAGGTAGGTTGGTATTTGTGAAAAAATTATTTGTGCAAACTTGATTGGGGAGATGAGAGAAGAATGTACAAATTGTTTACAATTTTGTGTTTGAATGGATAAACCCACTGCCTACGTACCATCTTAAAAAAGATTAGGATCAAAACCTCTTAGTTCGGGGTAAAAATCTCAAAACAAGTTGGTGAATTGATTGGTCCAAAATCCTTAAGGTCTTTTGTTATCCAAGGGAGAAAACTCAACCTAAAACCACGAATCCACCATGTGAGGATAACTTCAACATGCTAGTGAGGGGTTAACCCTATAATAAGCATGGAAGACTCATTGTCCATCACTAAGGATATAGGTGAGTATTATATCAACCTCAAGGATAACTCAAACCTAATAGCTAAGGTTTATGAAAAGCTTTGGCAAGAAGTGGCCATTGAAACCACAAAAAACATTTGAATGAGTTATATTTACCAATGAAAAGTATTTACAAAATATGGTCAATGTTGGCTTAGGATTCAATTCAAAATAAGTGTTATGAAAAGAAAGTTTGAAATTCAAAAGCATAATGCTTAGGTTTCTAATGTTTGGAAACAAATGTTAATGTTTGCACAAAAGTTTTGGCTTGGGTTAGAGTGGAGGGTAGAAGAAGAATGGCTAAGTCCTAAACATGCAAAAGGTGAAGGAGAAGAAACAAAACCACAAATTGAGTTCCCTTCTTGAGATCATAGTGATGATCCAAGTAGCTCTCATCCTTTGGAATAAGCAAGCAAATAAGCAAATACTCAAGCAATCAAGCACACAATCAAACAAGCTCATAGGAATCTTCCAATGGCTTTTGTATCTCTTTACTTTGGATGCTCATGACAATGGTTCTTCAATTAGGCTCAAGTTGGAATCCCTAGCACAAGAACACACATATCAAAAAGTTCCATAATGCAAACAAAGAATGGACAAGAGTGAGTTTAGAGATTAGATCCTTTCAATTCATCTTCAACATTAAGCATTCTAAAGACATGAGGCCTAGTTGATCTTTGACATTTATAGCACTCTAAAGGCATGAGGCCTAGTTGCTCTTTGACTCCATTTTGCATAGGGAATGTCCTAAAGTCTAAGTCCTTTTGTCCATTTGCATCTGGTTCACATCCATCAAAACAAAACACAAGCACAATAGTATATACACAATTATGTGCTCAAGTGAGCAAAAGGCAAATGGCATTAACATAAACATGAGCTAAAGTGAGCAAAGGGCAAAGGCAAATGAAATAATGTACAAGAATATTAAATTACATTAATGTAAAGTGCAAGAATTAAAAAGTTAGTGGTCACTAGTTAGAGTTAGTGTTCCATAAGGCAATTTAGCGCTATGTTAAGCAATCGTAAGTGGACTAATGTAGTAGTCACACCTATCTGAGGCCGATAAATAAAAATATAGGCAACAAACACAAGTTAGAGACCTTGACTAGTAAGCCAAGCTCCTACAACTTGCCATGCCAAAAGAAAATGAGCATGATCTTGTATTGATTTAGGTTTTTTGCTTGATCAAGAAGCAACCTATCCTTAATGCAAAGCCATTCACTTGATCTATGATCAAGATGAATTAGATTTGAATCAAGGAAGGTTAAACCACCCATACATCAAGGCTAACCACCAATCTTTAACTCATTGATCAAAAATGAAAAAGATGAAGAAGAAGATGAATAAGAATGTACATTAATGGAATTCAAATGAAGTAAGTAAAGCACATTGACCAAAGATATATAAAACCAAGGTCAAACACTAGTAAACAGAAGCAAAATGAAATTTAAAAGTCAAGAAACAAATAAAATATTTTTTGTATTTTCTAAAATTAAAATAATACTTGAATTAAAATAAACAATTAAAGGTCAAACTTAAAATCCATTTCAAATCAACTTTGAAAAGTCCAAATGGATCATCCTAAGTTCAACAGGGTCAAACAAAGTTTGACAAAAAATTTCAGCATTTTTAGAAACCAGAAACTATTTTTAATCAATTAAAAATGAATAAAAAATAACCTAATTGAACTAAAATCTCAAATAAATCTCAAATCAACTAATAAATTGATAAGAATATTTTTCATAGATCTATCATCATTCAAAGAGGTTAAGAAAATATTTTTGAATTTTTTGAATATTGAAAACTATTTAAAATGAATTAAAAATAACTAGAAAAGAGAAAATTCATAAAAAATATCAAATGACAAAATAAAAAATATTAAAAATCGTTTTCAGAAACTAGAATTAAAAAGAGAAATAATGCAATTGGTCCCATATTTTTTGGAATTAAAATGAAAGAGTTATGATTTTTTGAAATAAAATAGAATTAAGAAAATAAAATGAATTAATTCAGAAAATAGAAAAAAAGCTGGTGCGTTAGATCCAGTCTCATTAATTGAGCTGGCACATCCAAAGGCTATGGCATGCGCGCGTATCATGATCCTCAGTCAACCGAGCCACACCAAGATTTAATAAAAGTCACAATAAGGAAGGGTGGAGATTAGATCTGGAGATCAGATCCAAGGGCCCATATTCAACCTGGCAAACGGGCAGTGGTGTACACCACCGTCTTCTCCGACGAGACCAGGGATTCCGGCCAAAGTTGCAGACAACAAAAATTAACCAAATGAAGCGATCCTCATATCATTGAAAAGTTGGGGTGATGTACATCACCCCTGTACCATTGGTTTTCCTTCTAGATCTCTATAGGAAGAGAAATCAGAAGAGAAAAATAATGGAGTTCAAACTGAACTTGATGATTTTGCAAAATTAAAAGCACAATTCAAATGCCTTTGATGAGAGGACTTCAGCCAAGCCAATAAACACAAGAAACAAGCGAGGATCAATGAGTTTCGAAGAAAATAAGTTTGAACATCCACCTCTGAAATATAGATCTATGGAGCACGATTCTTCACAAGTCTTGATTGCAGTTTACTCTTGAGGTGAAGATAAAGCAAGGCCAAGGAATTAGAGTCCAAAGAACAACCAAGTGTCGCAACCCGAAAAATACGGTATGCGAAAAAAAAAAAAACAACCGGCGAAGAAGAAATGACAGAAGAGTCGCCACCGTGCGTTATTTATCCCAAAGGAGGGAAAGGAAACGCTCGAAGTAAACCTGGAGAAAGGAAAGGAAAAGACAAGGTCTCGCAACCAAATCTTGGGTTCGGGAGTCGATTATGGGAAGGGAAGGTATTAGCACCCCTACGCATCCGTAGTACTCTACGTGATCCACTCTTGTTGTTTCTGTCTAAAGGGTGTATGTTTATCTAATGTACTATTTACTAAAAGGGTCAAGAGAAAAATGACTCGCACGGACGTCGCATCCACTGCATACGTATCTCATCTGATTATGAGAATCAGAGTCTTCGTAGCTCGGGTACCTAAGGGTTAAGGATAAGTGTGCTCGCTAAGACATCGTGTCTTATGCCTACGTATCTCATCGGGAATGAGAATCAGAGCAAAACGTAGTTCAAACTAACTACGGGATTAAGGGTCTCGATTGCAACTAGGGCAAGAGAAAAGGAAAAGTCTCGATCGCAACGAGGGCGAGAGAAAGGATCGCAACGAGGGCGAAAGCGAACAAGGATTAGTTGTTAGTCAAACTCGGCAAGACATCGCATCTTGTGCCTACGTATCTCATCTGAACATGAGAATCAGAGTTGCCGTAGTTCGGCTCACGCACGCCAAACAAAACAAAGACACCTACACACAAAAAGGTGGCAAACATGGAGCCCGACTGCCAATCACTGGACTTACATCAGCATCCGAACCAAAACACACACAAAAGGGCAAACGTGGAGCCCGACTGCCAATCACTGGACTTACATCAGCATCCGAACCCAACAAACTCACACTGGAACCCGAATGCCACTCGATGGACTTACATCAGCTTCCAAGCACACAACAAGCACAAACAAACGACAAATCGCTAAGGAGTCGGGAACTCGAGCCTAGCAACTGTCAGACAAACGCACACAAAAAAGGAAAAAAAGTGCCCGGAGTGGTCTCACACGACCACCTGCCTACATACCTTGTCTGGAACAAGGATCAGGGCGATGTAGTTCCCCTACATAGGGGAGAGGATGAACACACAAACTAATAGGGAGTCTGGAACTCGAACCTAATAGTTGTCAAGCAAAACACACGCAAAAAAGGAAAAGGGTGCCCGGAGAGATCTCGCACGATCTCCTGCCTACGTACCTCATCTGGTATGAGAATCAGGGCGACGTAGTTCCCCTACATAGGGGAGAGGATGAACACACAAACTAATAGGGAGTCTGGAACTCGAACCTAATAGTTGTCAAGCAAAACACACGCAAAAAAGGAAAAGGGTGCCCGGAGAGATCTCGCACGATCTCCTGCCTACGTACCTCATCTGGTATGAGAATCAGGGCGACGTAGTTCCCCTACATAGGGGTTGCCATCTGAACATGGACTTAGAGAAGGAGGACACCAGTTGTGTCAAAAGAGAGTGGGCAATGTGTTCACGCCCTAGCAGTAGGTGTCGCAGCTCGCTGAATCGAGTCTTAGGCAGTTACCTCTTTGCAATAGAACGGACTACATGCCACAAGATCGGAGACGCTCGGAAAGGTCTAAAAGAAATGGGGAAGCTCTGCCCTAAAGTTGTCATGCAATGTGTACTTAAGTGTTAGGATTTACAAATGGGAACATCTACCTAATGTTAGCATGCAAAGAATATGGGAATTCTACCTATGTTATCATACAAAAGAATATGGGAATCCTACCTATGTTATCATGCAAAGGGTTCTATCTAATGGGTGCTACCTAATCGGAACAAGAATCGACGAATGGAGCAAGGAGAAGTGTTAGGGATAAAGGTAGATGGCGATGCGTGAAGCAATCGACTTACAAGGTTGATGGCGATGCATAAAGCAGTCGACTTACAAGGTTGATGGCGATGCATAAAGCAATCGACTTACAAAAGGGTGGATGAATACGTGCTGGTTCTGTTAGGTTTTGAAAAATGATTACTCGACGTTGGATCGAGGTTTTGATCTTGTTTTGAAATGGTTATCGGGTGTTCATTTTATTTCTTGTATTAACAGATGAATAAAGAATGAAAGAGTAAATTTTATACATTTCATGGGAGAGGGGTACATTTGTTATGAATGGGGGTTGTTCACGGCAAACAAACAATAATAATACATGCCTCATACACCATACAAGTAGGCCACAGTTAATCAAACAATTAAGATATAAACAAGTATATAATCGAATCAAATGATCGAAGAATGAAATAATGAAGCATTAAACAATGTATGAGTGTAAGTGCAAGGGACATGTCTCATTGTAAGGAAGCCCAAGAGTAAGCTATGTGAGGTCGATGGCGATGCTTAAAAAGCAATCGACTTACAAGGGTGTAAAAAATGGGCTCGATATTAAATCGAGAAAAAACATGATTTTTATAGTTTTAAAATGGTTTTGAATTAAAATACAACAACTTTACATTATTAACAAAATGAACATATGAGTGTAATAAAGGCATAAACATAAAAAGAAACTAAAATGCTAAAAGAAAAAATAATATAGCTAAAAGAAATAAAATGCCAAAAAGGTCTCACACGAGTATTGAACCCACCCCACTCAAGAACATACACACTGCCCTTCTCCACCAGACCACTCAGGATTATATGCTACTGAAGTACTACCTTAAATATATAAACCGGAATGAAAAATAAATAAAAAAAGATTAAGAACAAAACTAACATATAAAACCTTTTTTATGTTTTTGTTTATTATTATCTTTTATCTCTGTTAAACAAAACAAATTTGATTAAAAAAAATAAAATAATAAAAAAAAAAGAAATGAAAACAACAGAGACTCGTCTTCTTCTCTCCCACCTCACAAACTCAACCTTCCCCAACAATGGCCCTCTACCTCAGCATCTCTCAATCGAGATCTTTCTCTGCTCTCAGTCGTCACCTCCCCCCTCTCACGAACTCTCTCACGCTCTCAACAAACTCTCTCAAGCGAAGATTTCTCCCTGCTCTCAGACTCACTATCCCTCAAACTTACCCAAACGTCTCTCAAATGCACTCAAATGAACCCTTTTTAATCACTCTCAGCTCTCACAAAAAAAAAATCAAATAACAAGCATAAAGAGAGAGAAAGAGAGGTCCTTACAGAGTGTCACTGCAGTGGTGGTGAAGGATGCGAAGAAACTGGCCTCCAGGTAAACGAATTTGGGACTTTAGGTTTCCTCTCAGATTTTCGCCTCCTTGTTTCTGTTGTTTTCAAAAATCCTCTCTTACTGATTTGCTTCCTTCTAGTTATCCTCTGCTGATTAGGGTTTCAAATGGTATGGTGGATTCAAAAGAGTAATTCTGCAAAGCCCTTTGGATGTTCAGAAACTGGATTGACCCCTTTGATGTATGGATTTGAGACAGGTAATCTGAGCATCTGAGCATTCCTCTCTGTTTTTGTTTTAATTCCAATTTGGGAATATTTCTGGATTTTGAATTTTACTGCTTTGAGTAATTCTCTACCTTTTACTGCAGTGAAATTTTTTAGAAAACTCAGTTGGTTTGGTTGAGGTTCAATGGGCTAAGTTACTTGGAAGTGAAGAAACCAGGGAAAACACAACCAACATGGTGGTTGGATGATGAATTCCTTTAACCTTCTGAGGAGTTGGAGCTAATGCATTAGGTTTGCATTGTATTTGCAGAAGAACACCTTAATTTCATGTGCAAGAATTGTCGGTCTTCTCGAGCCTCACTGTAAGGCCGACGGCCGAGACATCCACAGTTTAGACAATGAATGACATACCGGTCAATTTTCCATTCAAGGCAGGAAGCACTTTACCGACAACCTTAGCAGCTCAAACACTTAGCAGCAATTTAAACCGATGGCTCAGAGTGCTTTTGTGCTATTCCGGGATCCATATTATGTTGTTTGTTTTGTACTTAAGGAGGTGGAGACGAATGAAATTCAAAAGCAACTGAAGTATATGGGATGCTGAGACCGCGACTTCCTCATTGGAAACTACTTGAGAGTGAAAAGTTACCAAAACTTTGCATGCTACTGAAGAACAAACAGAAGAATGTCTTGCCGGAAACATCGATGCATTTGAAATGAAGTCACCAATACCGAGTGATCTTAATATGCATCACATGGTTGATTCAGAAATTGAGCAAGTTCGCAAACTTGCTGTTATGAACAAAGTTGCTTCAATGCGCCATTAATCGATTCCCTCGTACTGTACGTTGGAATGCAGGCAATGGAGTAGCTCAAGTCTCGAGTTCCTCACGCACAATCACCACAAACTTGAAGTATGAGAGGTGTTCAGTCTGCTTGTTACTGCATGTGATATATTTTCATTGAATTGATGACTGTCGGTATCCTGTTCTTGGCTCATATCAGGAACTTGAAACGCATCTTGTTTGATTCTGCTCTGTGAAAGTTGAATTTGAATTATGAGCAATATCTTCCAGAGTCGCTTCAGAAGACTCCTTGGTGTTATCTCCAATAGCATCACTATTCCGACATGAATTCTCGGTAGCCTCTATAAGTTGGTCCTATTGAACCTCAGACACAGATGATCCTGAACTTCCGGAGGCTGCTTGAATCCATCTTGACCAACTGTTGCAGTTCCGTATCTTGTCACCCTGCACTTCCACATTTTTTACAACTCCATCTCGAATATGATCAATAATAGTCGGTACTGCTGTCAAAAGGGTGGGCTTCAAGACAGTAACATCTCCCTTGGTTCTTTTGATTTGCCGAGTCCAGGCTTGGAGAGAAAACCATCAATTTCGCAACTCTCCGATATACATAATGACATGGGTTCCAAGCAGTTGAAAGTGTTCATGGCAAGCACTGATATGATGTTATCTTTTAGAGAATCATTTCCTTGTGTCTTGAGTACCACAGGCTTTGCATTTTTGCCAGTAGTGTTGGTACAACCAAATCGAACACCTTTTGCAATAAGGGCATATGCATTCAAGAGAGAAACCAACTTGCCATATTCCTTGCGAATGTTCCGCTTAAACTCTTTGCTTCGCACCACAAGATTATAGAACAACTTTTTAACTGTGACAGCCGTTCCACCTTGCCGCGCGGTTTTCATTTCAATGTCAAGTTTCCAAGAGCACAAAGAGAACTCGATGCCTCTCCTCTAAAGCCAAAAGTAGTAAGAGACTGAAGATCATGAAATTCCGATAGTTTTGAAGTATGATGCTTCAGTGCAAGAATCTTGCAATTGTTTAGGGAAATGCCGCAACCGTTATCGATGACCTGAAACCATTCTTCACCGAAGTCTTTGAGAGAGATTTTGATGTCGGTGGCGCCGGCGTCTAAGCTATTTTCGACAAGTTCTTTAGCAGCGGAGGAGAGCGATGGATGTAAAGCTCGAGGGTGTTCCGCAGCGGTGTTGAGTTTTTTTATGACCTTTGATGCTCTTGGCATTTGAAACATGAGTTCTGCCATGGCCATTGCCAGTGCTAGGAGCTTCTGTGTTTGTAGGCCCAACACCAACCTCACCATCACTAATCTGTACTGTTTCTTTCTCCGATGATTTACCGAGATAGCACCAACACCAAGGGATTATGCTGCACCTTAATGACGCAACAAGTGTTACATCAGTAACTGCATAGGATGCACGTAATGCATGAAAGTCAAGTGACCGATCCAGATGGTGTATCGGGACAGCAGTAAGTGTTCCAAATCTTCCATTGATGCGTCCAACAATTTTATGCACCTGGTTTGTAAGCCTTTGATGTTCGGAGACATCTGTCCTAGCAGGTGCAACAATTTGCAGCAAGACGACTTTATGGTTATTGGTATATTGGTAATTGGCTTGGGTGTTCTGTGATTTCCTGCCACAGCGTTTGGCTAGCGGCTTCGGTGTTACTCGCCGTCGGCGTTGCCGTCAGGGACTTGCTTTTGTATTTTTAACAATGTCGTTTTGCTCTTGATTATTCTGAATCAACACATTGTTGTCACGGCTTGCATTCGTTTTCTGCGGCAATGCTCGGTTTATAATTGGTTTCCGGCTTTGGTGGTGAAGACAACCCAAGTTTGCTCCATGTGATGATTCCATTATTAAGTGCAGATGCAATAATTTCAGCATATAGAATGGCAAATGTTTCAGACTGGCATGACACGCTGTTCACTGAGCTTTCGTATCTCATCTAGTTGTATCTATGAGAAGAATGGTTGGTTCAGTTGAAGATGTCCTCTTCACATTCTCAAGATCATATAACATATGTGCAGCAACGCTTGAATGAGCCTTTACCTTACTGTTGTAAAGCTCTTTAGAAGACCAATCCATGATAAGTTGATGCATCCGAAAGTTCGCAACCACCCATGGATTGGTCAAGGTTCATTTTTGGTATTTTCTTTGTAAATGGACAGTGTATTGATGATCATGATGAAATTAAGGGTATTAGAATTTAGGGTTGACTTTGGTCAAAGGTTGACCAAAGTCAACAATTGGTCAAAGTGTCAATTTTTGTGTATTTTTTTGTATGGAATCAAATGTAATGAAATAAAATTGAAATGGATTAACCAAATGGTTTGAAGTTGGTTTCACAATTGGTTTAATCATAACTTGAATGTTTGACTCTTGAAAAGAAAAATAACTTGACTGATAATGTGTATGAACAAAACCATGAAATAAGACCATAAGGTTAGGGCTTGAAAGGAATATCCATGAACCAAAAACACGACTGGCAAGTGGCTAGAAACACAAGAAACTTGGTTGTTCAGATGACCCAGACCATGGATGCACCCACAATCACAACACCATGACTTTGAATCAAAACCAATCCTCATATAAAACCAAAGCAAGGTCAGGCCAAGTATGCCAAACAAACATAAAAAAATTCAGGAGCAAAATCGGGGTATGACAGTTGCCCCTATTTAACCGTCTTCAACTAGAGAATGTGAAGCAAGACAATCTTCATATGATCATTGTGGGAGATGGTTAAATACTAAGAAGACCCGGATCTTGATCCTGAATCCCTATGAAATAATTAACCATTCCTGTCAGAATCGACAAAGAAGCAATCCCGAAAGAAGAATCCGTCTGGTACGGTGAAAATCGGTCTGAGTACCGAAACAGCAAGTTGACCTGGATACCAAAATAAATGGTAACACAGGAATACCCATGGCCTGAACGCCGCACTAAGCATCGGAATATGAGAGTATCAATGTTGGTCTGATCACTGGAAATCTGGTCCGAACACCACTTTGATCTGGAAATCCAAAAAACTGGCCTGAATGCCACTTTGGTCTAGATACCGCGAACTGGCCTGAATGCCCCTTCGATCTGGATACCGGGAAAACTGGTCTGGACACCACAAGTTCTTCGTCCTGATTGTTGAGAACTTCTTCGATCTGGAAATCGGAAACTGGCCTGAATGCCACTTCGGTCTGGATACCGGGAAAACTGGTCTGGACACCACAAGTTCTTCGTCCTGATTGTTGAGAACTTCTTCGATCTGGAAATCGGAAACTGGCCTGAATGCCACTTCGGTCTGGATACCGGGAAAACTGGTCTGGACACCACAAGTTCTTCGTCCTGATTGTTGAGAACTTCTTCGATCTGGAAATCGGAAACTGGCCTGAATGCCACTTCGGTCTGGATACCGGGAAAACTGGTCTGGACACCACAAGTTCTTCGTCCTGATTGTTGAGAACTTCTTCGATCTGGAAATCGGAAACTGGCCTGAATGCCACTTCGGTCTGGATACCGGGAACTTCTTCATGTCTATCAACATCGGCGAAGATAACAAAACAGTGATACGTGAGCCGGCACGCATGCCAAAGACCCAAGCTGGGGATAACAATCGAAAGATTGACCAAAGAGTGCATGAGATATATTATCTGTAGCCGTCAAAATGTAGATAATACACTCGCATGGAAGATTATCCATAACCGGGATGTAGGTTGTTAAATGGATAATCGACCGAAAAGAAAAGTATCAGGGTACCAGAACTAGGCATGCAAAAGATGACCAATCAAAAGGGGATAAAGTTGTTAACTCGGAGCAAATACCCAAAAGAAAGGGGAAGACCCACCGGGGACAATACTGCTTGATCAGGGCAAGTATCCAAAGGGGACAAGACTATCAATACCACAAAGAGGGGATTACATCTACCGGTTAGTAGGCAGAAAACCACGGAAAAGTAATCAGTCATTGATAGGATGAGCACACCGGGTTAACTCCACCAAGGGGATGAAAATGGGATTTTACAGCTACCAGTTAATAGGTAGAAAACCACAAAGATAGGACTTACAACTACCGGTTTGTAGGTAGAAGCCACAAATTCCACTGAGGATGAGATGAATGAGTGCCGGTTAGCGAGCGACTATTCATTTATGCCCCAGGGAAACTCGGGAGACAGCCAACAGGAAGCCAATTTAGGATCGATCCAAAAAGGCAGACTGAAACAGGACTCATCCTAATGAGGAAAGATCTCAATAGGGAAAACCCATCCCGTTAGGGAGGGAACAGAAACAACCGTCATCCACGAGGATATAACTCAGTGGGGAGCGCAGAAGGAAATGGTAGACACTTTCTGCTTAAAGGGTAGACTCTACATGGAGAGATCAGACACACCCACTTCTGCTAAAGGAATGGAACCAATGCTTGCAAGATGCTGCCAACTTCGAGGAGTAACACTGCTGGGAATACCCACTCAACTAAGGAGTCACTTGTTGGGAAAGCACCAACCTCTCAACCATGCTGATGAACCCAATTCTGAAACCGATCCAATGGCGCGATGCTAAACTCTTTCCAACAACCCAAACTCGGCTGGTCACCACGACCTAGGGCTAATGGGTATGTTTGCAATGTTGATGCATGAGTTTTTTTTTGTTTTACACAATGCCCCATGATCATGGAAATGCTATGCACTAATGATGCAATATGTTATGCTTATCTAAATGATGAATGCATAAACACACGTCTCCTCCAGAGACAACACCGGGGAACTCCAGGAACTGTGCTGAGGATCTTATAACCACGTCAACTTCCACCCTGCTGGGGAAAGACAAACCTTGCTGGGGATGCACTCCATCGAACCCGAACTACTTGGAGATTACCCTGCTAGGGGAGGCAACCCATTCTTATCTCTACTGGGGATGATTTTCTCCGAACCCGATCCGCTTGGGGATCTCACTGAGGGAAAACCATCAACACAAACCCTACTGGGAAGGCAGTAACCTTCAGGCTCGCTGAGGAGACACTGATCTCAAATCTGTTAGGGAGGTAACCCTCTCACACCTACTGGGGAAATACCGCTTATTGGACACGGAACACCTGTCGAGTCGCCGAATTGCGGCATCCATCGTCCACCCACAGTGTCGGCCCTCCCTCTTTTACGAACTCCCAGACGCTTCTGGACTTTTCTGATTCATCCCACGAAGATCGAATTCCTGGGATTCATACAAACTTTCCAGTCCTTAGACTTTGAAGAGTCTTCTTGATTAGCTTTCAGGATCGTCGTCGCAACTCTGTCACGGGCTTTTCATCGTTAGTCTATCCATTGCCCCTGGTCGGGCTCTACAGCAGGGGTCGTTAGATAAAAGCGTGCCCCAGGTATGCCCCAGGTGTTCCGATATTTCAACGCCTAAGTCACTCAAACTTCCGAATAAGATTTCCAGATTTCAACCTCATAAGCATGCATCGGAAGGGACCTCTATGTTTCAAAATGCAAATATTCTTATCAAAATAAACGGATGTTTTCGTAATCAAAACGGTAATGACACAAAAACAAAATTTATTTGACCGAACACACGCTTTATTGACTGGAATAAAAGATGGCTCACAACCGAGCAACACACAGGAAGCAAACCCTGGAAAGAGGTGATTGCGCACAAAGGGAAAAAATCTATCTTATTGGCAATGTGCAACCGTGATCTCATCGGGTTCCAACTCGGTTACACCCCATATGTCCTCAAGACTTTCCGCACTTTCTGTCTTCTGAACAAGATGCTTCCGATTGGTCTCTGTTGGAGATTCTCCAAGTCATCATGAGCACAAACGATCATGCTAGACGCAGTTGTTCGTTTCATTCCCTCTTTTACCTGGACCGCCCTTTCGGGTTTCAGTCCACCGGGATACCCTTTTTTTGCCCAAGTCGCCCTTGCGGGTTTTCAACTTGCCGGGTGTACAGTTCTTTTCTTTTATTATCCCTAACTTTTGCCCGAACCTTTCTCTTTTTTCTTGGTTCGTCGGGATGCCCATTTTTGCCTGGACTCTTTTATTCTTTTTGTCCAGCGGGTCTCTCTCTTTTTTTCACGAAGTATCTTTTAACTGCGTCCGCATTCACAGGGGATGGAAAATCCTCATCATCCGTGGTCGTCAGCAACAAGGCTCTGTCAGAGAAAAAACCCCTTTTGACCACGAACGGATATTCATAATTGTTTATCCACTTGCCCCACGATCGTCTTGAGGAGGAAGGATCCTTTTCAACACCACATCTCTTCCATGCTACCCACGAGGTCGCACTTCTCGGTCAACAACACGCTTCATTGACTGGGTACAACTGCCCCATGACAAGTAACTGTCAGTCTCTTTTCTCAATCAGGCTCAATGCGTTATACCGAGTCCTCATCCACTCTCCCTTTTCTAACTTCTCATCCATCCGGACTCTTCATAATGAAATCTAGCCTCCAGCAGGTAATATCACTTCCATCCCATACCGCGTGAGGGAGGTGTTGCCCCAGTAGATGCACGTACCAAAGTACGACACTCAGGATACCAACTTCGTACTCAGCCACTATCATTGGTGCGTTCACATGTTATCGGGGAAGCACTAGCTCACTCTCTTTAAACTCTCCCCATCAGACATCAAAACCCGTTCGGATTCGGGGTCAGGCCCCTCCTCCAGGATTGGTCACTCTCAATCTTTCGATTCGAGTACCTCGAGATGTCCTCATCAGGGACTTCAGACTTCCTTGGTTGACAGTCATCAGTGGGCTGTTGGGCGAGATAACCATACAATACCCTCCTCTTGGTTTCTTTCTAGGAGGTATACTGAATATCGTATTCAGTCGACATCACTTGCCTTCTCACAACCCGTCCGTTCGATGCTAGCTCCTCAAGCACATACTTGATCCGATCCATTTTTGGACATCCACAAGGTGGCATGAACCAGCATACACTGTCTCAATCGGCGAGCAGCCTATGCCAAAGTACATCAAGTTTTCTCGAGTAGTGAGTGTATTGTTTCACAGTCGATAAACTTTTTGCTTAGGTAAATTGCGTGCTCTTTTCGACAAGACTAGTCATACTGATTCAATACGCACCTCATAGACCCCTTAAGGGCTGTCAGGTACCAGATTAGCAGTCGTTTCTTTCCCGGAAGGTATCAGAATCAGAGGTTCCTACTACTCTTTTTTTTTTTTTTTTTTTTTTTTTTTTTTTTCTGCAGGATCAACCTTGATTCCTCTTTCGTTCGCAACATGCCTCGGCAGCTTGCTGGGCAGCACTCCATAAGTGCGCTAATTCGAACTCAACAGTATGAGTTATCTCTACCTGTCAAACAACTTGATCCACCGGATGCCCCTCTTCTGCTTGGGACTTTGCCATCATGTCATCAACATGGCATTTGCTTTCACGATGAGTCATATCATGAAACAAAATCACCGTAGCCCTTTGATCCGTGGCACCGACCTTCTTCTCCACCTTGTAACAAGAAAGTGCTCTTTGGTGTGATGGACCTTGTTTACTCCATATCATCTGGCGACAATTCCACTTGATTTTGGCCAGAAAGCCATCCATGCAGGTAAACCCCGAGAATTGAGCTGTACTATCAACCAATACATCAATGTGAAGTACCGGGAATTCATCTCTAGAACTAGCTCTATTCACGTCTTGACAGTCCACACACATTCTCATCTTATCATCCTTTCTCGGCGCCAGCCGTTTCTCTGGAGGACAGTCTTCTCTCCATGGTAACTCGTGCCTCCACAACATTGGTATCCTACCTTGGTGTATCTAGATACAACCAGGCGCACATATACCATCCTGTTCTTGACTTGCCTCCGAAGCGGCCTCAATATTCGCTTTCTGACCTCGGCGGTGCTTGGAGCAACAATTCTGAGCACTCCTCATGCGGTTGAATCACCTTCTCCTCTGGTTTCAACGACCCGGCTAATTCCAACAAATCACAATCTTCTTCGCCTTCTCCTTCGACATGATAGATCGAATTGTCGAAGTCATACAAAGGTGTAACCAAATTGTTATCGATGAGATCAGGAGGGTAATCACTTTTGAGGTTGGAACGAGACAAGTTCAAAAGAAAAACGAAAAACATTGCCATTTTTATTATTATTTTTTTTAAACTGTAAAAAATGAAAAACAGGGAACACCGCTTTTAATCACAAAAACATCCATTTATTACCGATGCAAAACATTGCAAAATGAAACACATGAGATGGCCCTTACAATGGACCAGTACGTTTCGGGCAGAACGTATGGCTTTCATGCAAACAGAATTAAAACAAAAATACTACACTTCCGGATGAGCGACAATGATGCTTTTGGAGGCCCTCCAATCGCCTGGCACGCACGACTTTATCCACAGCTCGAGCTCGCGGTCACAGTCAACCTCTTCACTCACTGAACAAGCATGATCAGAATCCAACATTCCTGCACTGACAAAGACGTACGGTGGACGACGTCCTCTGTTTGGTCTAGACGACTCTTGATCTGGATAACCAATCCCGAACATGTCTGCCTTTACCACTATGTCGATGATCCTGCCCCAACCTCGGGCCTCTTGGTTCTTCACCACCTCTAGAGCTTGTTTATAGGAAGAAATGGACAACTTCTTCTCTTTCTCGACAACAAGAGCGCTCTCCACCTGGACGGTTTCGATTGCTTGACTGGGTATTTCAAGTTTTCCAATGTCCATTTCTACTTCTTTCATCTTCTGGGTCGTGTCTCCCATCAATACACACCCCTCTGTGGCAACGGCCGCACAACTATTATCCATAACAGGGGAAACTCCATCCTGCACTAGAGGTTCTGGGACCACAGACATGGGAACCTTTAACTGATCTTCCTCAGTCATCTCCATTCCTTTCTTGACCTTTTTCGCCATCTTCATCTTTACAGGACCCTGCCTGGGTACAGGGTTGACATCCCCCTCCATGATCTGTGCCAAACTGATGATCTTGGAGTCCACCAAGTCTTGGACAACATGCCTGAAAGCCCTACAACCCTCAACACTGTGCCCGGGTGCCTCAGAATGGAACTCGCACCTGGCATTCTCATCATAGTTTGGAAGCCTCCGCTGCTGTTCTACAGGAATCAAAATCCTCGGCCGAACTAATCCCAGATCTCTCAATCTCCTGAACAAAAGGGTATAAGTCACAGGTGGTTCCTCAAACTGACGATCCTCCTTCTTCTTCCTCACCTGGCTCTTAGCTCTCGGTGCCTTCTGTTGAAGTGGTGGTTGTTGCGGGGGTACAGGTGAGTTACCAACAAGAGTGGTTACAGCAACAACATAAGGATGATAACGATCCTTACTGCGTTCTTTCTTTGCTGGCACACCACTTGACTCAACCTCCCTTTTGAGCAGACCACTGTCAGAGAGTTTCTTTGCTACCGGGCCAGAGGGATTTGTTACATCGGATGATGAAGCCTTTCCCTGAACTTTCTCCTTGATCAACCAGCTCTCAATCCTTTCCAATCTCTCAGACATGGCTTTCTGCCCCAAGGCAAGCCCTTGCACAATACTGAACAATCCCCTCATCATCTCTTTCAGTTCAAAGATGTCGGCGTTGGGAAGATCCATCAGCTTGGATTTGTTGAGTCTGACTGTATGTCTGAATGGAAGAACTATGCGTACCGGTTGACACCTACAAAACAACAAATGGGTTAGTATGACTCACACATGCAATGTCTATCCGTACCAGGAATATTCCTTTGATTTTGGTTTCACAGAGACAGATAATTTTTCATCAATAACATTCTGACATCTGGCTATCTCTCAACCAGAATCTTATTCAAAAGTGGACCCTGAGTACGGATAGACACGAGTTGAATGGAGATGAATGCGATGCAAATGCATGAATGCAAGCCATTGCGCCACCAAGTCATCTGAAGACCTATTCTCTGAACTAGTCACAGTCATCGGGACTAAGTCACCATAAATCCGACTTGGGGAGTTCCGAAATAAACGAAACTGGAGATCACATCACTATCATCACAGGAACATCCACTGAACGGATGACAGTCAGATCCTTTGAACAGGTTCTTTCAAATTCAACCCGGGGATCCGAAATAAACGGAACCCATTGATAAACCACGGACAGAACTCCGGCGTCCCAGAAATAAATGTCCATAAATTTGGCTGAACCAAAGTCACCATCACAGCACCACTGGCAGGAACCGTATCTGTAGAGATCAAACCCTCCACTCACTGGTAGGTTCTAAGAACAGAAGTTTGTCAGCTTCAGCCCTTCAGTCGAGAATAATACGTTTACCACTGAAGGTTTGGCATTATTACGGGATAAAAGACCTCCGCTGACTCCCCTCAACAGGACATCCTAAAGCAAGTTCCCAGTCTCGGGGTCCTCGGATTGAGCAGCGAGAATGCGCCCACCAGAGCTAACATAATCACGTCTCGGAGGAGAGGCCTCGACTGAGTTCTCGGGAAATGGCCACCAGAGTCGACGATTTCTAAAGGAATATCTGTCGTTACGGAACATCCGTAGGACATAATATATCCAAGAGAAACCTCGTCTGGGTGTGGTTCTTCACGAACGACTTAACGTAGCAACATGCCACGCAAGCCTCATGAACATCCACTCTAAAATCTATGTGTACACTCAAGCCTGGGTAATGGGCTTACCTCTCATAGAACACCCCACCCCAACAAACAAACAACCCACGGAACCCACAGATACAACAAACATATGTACATGAATGCAATAAGATAAAGCAGGTAAATGCGGAAAATAAATAACTGTACAAAAGAATAAACACCCAACAAACAAGAAACCTACAAAAGCTAGGAGGGACTCGCTTAGGGAAACCAGTTCCCCAGCAGAGTCGCCAGCTGTCGCAACCCGAAAAATACGGTATGCGAAAAAAAAAAAAAACAACCGGCGAAGAAGAAATGACAGAAGAGTCGCCACCGTGCGTTATTTATCCCAAAGGAGGGAAAGGAAACGCTCGAAGTAAACCTGGAGAAAGGAAAGGAAAAGACAAGGTCTCGCAACCAAATCTTGGGTTCGGGAGTCGATTATGCGAAGGGAAGGTATTAGCACCCCTACGCATCCGTAGTACTCTACGGGATCCACTCTTGTTGTTTCTGTCTAAAGGGTGTATGTTTATCTAATGTACTATTTACTAAAAGGGTCAAGAGAAAAATGACTCGCACGGACGTCGCATCCACTGCATACGTATCTCATCTGAATATGAGAATCAGAGTCTTCGTAGCTCGGGTACCTAAGGGTTAAGGATAAGTGTGCTCGCTAAGACATCGTGTCTTATGCCTACGTATCTCATCGGGAATGAGAATCAGAGCAAAACGTAGTTCAAACTAACTACGGGATTAAGGGTCTCGATTGCAACTAGGGCAAGAGAAAAGGAAAAGTCTCGATCGCAACGAGGGCGAGAGAAAGGATCGCAACGAGGGCGAAAGCGAACAAGGATTAGTTGTTAGTCAAACTCGGCAAGACATCGCATCTTGTGCCTACGTATCTCATCTGAACATGAGAATCAGAGTTGCCGTAGTTCGGCTCACGCACGCCAAACAAAACAAAGACACCTACACACAAAAAGGTGGCAAACATGGAGCCCGACTGCCAATCACTGGACTTACATCAGCATCCGAACCAAAACACACACAAAAGGGCAAACGTGGAGCCCGACTGCCAATCACTGGACTTACATCAGCATCCGAACCCAACAAACTCACACTGGAACCCGAATGCCACTCGATGGACTTACATCAGCTTCCAAGCACACAACAAGCACAAACAAACGACAAATCGCTAAGGAGTCGGGAACTCGAGCCTAGCAACTGTCAGACAAACGCACACAAAAAAGGAAAAAAAGTGCCCGGAGTGGTCTCACACGACCACCTGCCTACATACCTTGTCTGGAACAAGGATCAGGGCGATGTAGTTCCCCTACATAGGGGAGAGGATGAACACACAAACTAATAGGGAGTCTGGAACTCGAACCTAATAGTTGTCAAGCAAAACACACGCAAAAAAGGAAAAGGGTGCCCGGAGAGATCTCGCACGATCTCCTGCCTACGTACCTCATCTGGTATGAGAATCAGGGCGACGTAGTTCCCCTACATAGGGGAGAGGATGAACACACAAACTAATAGGGAGTCTGGAACTCGAACCTAATAGTTGTCAAGCAAAACACACGCAAAAAAGGAAAAGGGTGCCCGGAGAGATCTCGCACGATCTCCTGCCTACGTACCTCATCTGGTATGAGAATCAGGGCGACGTAGTTCCCCTACATAGGGGTTGCCATCTGAACATGGACTTAGAGAAGGAGGACACCAGTTGTGTCAAAAGAGAGTGGGCAATGTGTTCACGCCCTAGCAGTAGGTGTCGCAGCTCGCTGAATCGAGTCTTAGGCAGTTACCTCTTTGCAATAGAACGGACTACATGCCACAAGATCGGAGACGCTCGGAAAGGTCTAAAAGAAATGGGGAAGCTCTGCCCTAAAGTTGTCATGCAATGTGTACTTAAGTGTTAGGATTTACAAATGGGAACATCTACCTAATGTTAGCATGCAAAGAATATGGGAATTCTACCTATGTTATCATACAAAAGAATATGGGAATCCTACCTATGTTATCATGCAAAGGGTTCTATCTAATGGGTGCTACCTAATCGGAACAAGAATCGACGAATGGAGCAAGGAGAAGTGTTAGGGATAAAGGTAGATGGCGATGCGTGAAGCAATCGACTTACAAGGTTGATGGCGATGCATAAAGCAGTCGACTTACAAGGTTGATGGCGATGCATAAAGCAATCGACTTACAAAAGGGTGGATGAATACGTGCTGGTTCTGTTAGGTTTTGAAAAATGATTACTCGACGTTGGATCGAGGTTTTGATCTTGTTTTGAAATGGTTATCGGGTGTTCATTTTATTTCTTGTATTAACAGATGAATAAAGAATGAAAGAGTAAATTTTATACATTTCATGGGAGAGGGGTACATTTGTTATGAATGGGGGTTGTTCACGGCAAACAAACAATAATAATACATGCCTCATACACCATACAAGTAGGCCACAGTTAATCAAACAATTAAGATATAAACAAGTATATAATCGAATCAAATGATCGAAGAATGAAATAATGAAGCATTAAACAATGTATGAGTGTAAGTGCAAGGGACATGTCTCATTGTAAGGAAGCCCAAGAGTAAGCTATGTGAGGTCGATGGCGATGCTTAAAAAGCAATCGACTTACAAGGGTGTAAAAAATGGGCTCGATATTAAATCGAGAAAAAACATGATTTTTATAGTTTTAAAATGGTTTTGAATTAAAATACAACAACTTTACATTATTAACAAAATGAACATATGAGTGTAATAAAGGCATAAACATAAAAAGAAACTAAAATGCTAAAAGAAAAAATAATATAGCTAAAAGAAATAAAATGCCAAAAAGGTCTCACACGAGTATTGAACCCACCCCACTCAAGAACATACACACTGCCCTTCTCCACCAGACCACTCAGGATTATATGCTACTGAAGTACTACCTTAAATATATAAACCGGAATGAAAAAATAAATAAAAAAAGATTAAGAACAAAACTAACATATAAAACCTTTTTTATGTTTTTGTTTATTATTATCTTTTATCTCTGTTAAACAAAACAAATTTGATTAAAAAAAATAAAATAAAAAAAAAAAGAAATGAAAACAACAGAGACTCGTCTTCTTCTCTCCCACCTCACAAACTCAACCTTCCCCAACAATGGCCCTCTACCTCAGCATCTCTCAATCGAGATCTTTCTCTGCTCTCAGTCGTCACCTCCCCCCTCTCACGAACTCTCTCACGCTCTCAACAAACTCTCTCAAGCGAAGATTTCTCCCTGCTCTCAGACTCACTATCCCTCAAACTTACCCAAACGTCTCTCAAATGCACTCAAACGAACCCTTTTTAATCACTCTCAGCTCTCACAAAAAAAAAAATCAAATAACAAGCATAAAGAGAGAGAAAGAGAGGTCCTTACAGAGTGTCACTGCAGTGGTGGTGAAGGATGCGAAGAAACTGGCCTCCAGGTAAACGAATTTGGGACTTTAGGTTTCCTCTCAGATTTTCGCCTCCTTGTTTCTGTTGTTTTCAAAAATCCTCTCTTACTGATTTGCTTCCTTCTACTTATCCTCTGCTGATTAGGGTTTCAAATGGTATGGTGGATTCAAAAGAGTAATTCTGCAAAGCCCTTTGGATGTTCAGAAACTGGATTGACCCCTTTGATGTATGGATTTGAGACAGGTAATCTGAGCATCTGAGCATTCCTCTCTGTTTTTGTTTTAATTCCAATTTGGGAATATTTCTGGATTTTGAATTTTACTGCTTTGAGTAATTCTCTACCTTTTACTGCAGTGATTTTTTTTAGAAAACTCAGTTGGTTTGGTTGAGGTTCAATGGGCTAAGTTACTTGGAAGTGAAGAAACCAGGGAAAACACAACCAACATGGTGGTTGGATGATGAATTCCTTTAACCTTCTGAGGAGTTGGAGCTAATGCATTAGGTTTGCATTGTATTTGCAGAAGAACACCTTAATTTCATGTGCAAGAATTGTCGGTCTTCTCGAGCCTCACTGTAAGGCCGACGGCCGAGACATCCACAGTTTAGACAATGAATGACATACCGGTCAATTTTCCATTCAAGGCAGGAAGCACTTTACCGGCAACCTTAGCAGCTCAAACACTTAGCAGCAATTTAAACCGATGGCTCAGAGTGCTTTTGTGCTATTCCGGGATCCATATTATGTTGTTTGTTTTGTACTTAAGGAGGTGGAGACGAATGAAATTCAAAAGCAACTGAAGTATATGGGATGCTGAGACCGCGACTTCCTCATTGGAAACTACTTGAGAGTGAAAAGTTACCAAAACTTTGCATGCTACTGAAGAACAAACAGAAGAATGTCTTGCCGGAAACATCGATGCATTTGAAATGAAGTCACCAATACCGAGTGATCTTAATATGCATCACATGGTTGATTCAGAAATTGAGCAAGTTCGCAAACTTGCTGTTATGAACAAAGTTGCTTCAATGCGCCATTAATCGATTCCCTCGTACTGTACGTTGGAATGCAGGCAATGGAGTAGCTCAAGTCTCGAGTTCCTCACGCACAATCACCACAAACTTGAAGTATGAGAGGTGTTCAGTCTGCTTGTTACTGCATGTGATATATTTTCATTGAATTGATGACTGTCGGTATCCTGTTCTTGGCTCATATCAGGAACTTGAAACGCATCTTGTTTGATTCTGCTCTGTGAAAGTTGAATTTGAATTATGAGCAATATCTTCCAGAGTCGCTTCAGAAGACTCCTTGGTGTTATCTCCAATAGCATCACTATTCCGACATGAATTCTCGGTAGCCTCTATAAGTTGGTCCTATTGAACCTCAGACACAGATGATCCTGAACTTCCGGAGGCTGCTTGAATCCATCTTGACCAACTGTTGCAGTTCCGTATCTTGTCACCCTGCACTTCCACATTTTTTACAACTCCATCTCGAATATGATCAATAATAGTCGGTACTGCTGTCAAAAGGGTGGGCTTCAAGACAGTAACATCTCCCTTGGTTCTTTTGATTTGCCGAGTCCAGGCTTGGAGAGAAAACCATCAATTTCGCAACTCTCCGATATACATAATGACATGGGTTCCAAGCAGTTGAAAGTGTTCATGGCAAGCACTGATATGATGTTATCTTTTAGAGAATCATTTCCTTGTGTCTTGAGTACCACAGGCTTTGCATTTTTGCCAGTAGTGTTGGTACAACCAAATCGAACACCTTTTGCAATAAGGGCATATGCATTCAAGAGAGAAACCAACTTGCCATATTCCTTGCGAATGTTCCGCTTAAACTCTTTGCTTCGCACCACAAGATTATAGAACAACTTTTTAACTGTGACAGCCGTTCCACCTTGCCGCGCGGTTTTCATTTCAATGTCAAGTTTCCAAGAGCACAAAGAGAACTCGATGCCTCTCCTCTAAAGCCAAAAGTAGTAAGAGACTGAAGATCATGAAATTCCGATAGTTTTGAAGTATGATGCTTCAGTGCAAGAATCTTGCAATTGTTTAGGGAAATGCCGCAACCGTTATCGATGACCTGAAACCATTCTTCACCGAAGTCTTTGAGAGAGATTTTGATGTCGGTGGCGCCGGCGTCTAAGCTATTTTCGACAAGTTCTTTAGCAGCGGAGGAGAGCGATGGATGTAAAGCTCGAGGGTGTTCCGCAGCGGTGTTGAGTTTTTTTATGACCTTTGATGCTCTTGGCATTTGAAACATGAGTTCTGCCATGGCCATTGCCAGTGCTAGGAGCTTCTGTGTTTGTAGGCCCAACACCAACCTCACCATCACTAATCTGTACTGTTTCTTTCTCCGATGATTTACCGAGATAGCACCAACACCAAGGGATTATGCTGCACCTTAATGACGCAACAAGTGTTACATCAGTAACTGCATAGGATGCACGTAATGCATGAAAGTCAAGTGACCGATCCAGATGGTGTATCGGGACAGCAGTAAGTGTTCCAAATCTTCCATTGATGCGTCCAACAATTTTATGCACCTGGTTTGTAAGCCTTTGATGTTCGGAGACATCTGTCCTAGCAGGTGCAACAATTTGCAGCAAGACGACTTTATGGTTATTGGTATATTGGTAATTGGCTTGGGTGTTCTGTGATTTCCTGCCACAGCGTTTGGCTAGCGGCTTCGGTGTTACTCGCCGTCGGCGTTGCCGTCAGGGACTTGCTTTTGTATTTTTAACAATGTCGTTTTGCTCTTGATTATTCTGAATCAACACATTGTTGTCACGGCTTGCATTCGTTTTCTGCGGCAATGCTCGGTTTATAATTGGTTTCCGGCTTTGGTGGTGAAGACAACCCAAGTTTGCTCCATGTGATGATTCCATTATTAAGTGCAGATGCAATAATTTCAGCATATAGAATGGCAAATGTTTCAGACTGGCATGACACGCTGTTCACTGAGCTTTCGTATCTCATCTAGTTGTATCTATGAGAAGAATGGTTGGTTCAGTTGAAGATGTCCTCTTCACATTCTCAAGATCATATAACATATGTGCAGCAACGCTTGAATGAGCCTTTACCTTACTGTTGTAAAGCTCTTTAGAAGACCAATCCATGATAAGTTGATGCATCCGAAAGTTCGCAACCACCCATGGATTGGTCAAGGTTCATTTTTGGTATTTTCTTTGTAAATGGACAGTGTATTGATGATCATGATGAAATTAAGGGTATTAGAATTTAGGGTTGACTTTGGTCAAAGGTTGACCAAAGTCAACAATTGGTCAAAGTGTCAATTTTTGTGTATTTTTTTGTATGGAATCAAATGTAATGAAATAAAATTGAAATGGATTAACCAAATGGTTTGAAGTTGGTTTCACAATTGGTTTAATCATAACTTGAATGTTTGACTCTTGAAAAGAAAAATAACTTGACTGATAATGTGTATGAACAAAACCATGAAATAAGACCATAAGGTTAGGGCTTGAAAGGAATATCCATGAACCAAAAACACGACTGGCAAGTGGCTAGAAACACAAGAAACTTGGTTGTTCAGATGACCCAGACCATGGATGCACCCACAATCACAACACCATGACTTTGAATCAAAACCAATCCTCATATAAAACCAAAGCAAGGTCAGGCCAAGTATGCCAAACAAACATAAAAAAATTCAGGAGCAAAATCGGGGTATGACAGTTGCCCCTATTTAACCGTCTTCAACTAGAGAATGTGAAGCAAGACAATCTTCATATGATCATTGTGGGAGATGGTTAAATACTAAGAAGACCCGGATCTTGATCCTGAATCCCTATGAAATAATTAACCATTCCTGTCAGAATCGACAAAGAAGCAATCCCGAAAGAAGAATCCGTCTGGTACGGTGAAAATCGGTCTGAGTACCGAAACAGCAAGTTGACCTGGATACCAAAATAAATGGTAACACAGGAATACCCATGGCCTGAACGCCGCACTAAGCATCGGAATATGAGAGTATCAATGTTGGTCTGATCACTGGAAATCTGGTCCGAACACCACTTTGATCTGGAAATCCAAAAAACTGGCCTGAATGCCACTTTGGTCTAGATACCGCGAACTGGCCTGAATGCCCCTTCGATCTGGATACCGGGAAAACTGGTCTGGACACCACAAGTTCTTCGTCCTGATTGTTGAGAACTTCTTCGATCTGGAAATCGGAAACTGGCCTGAATGCCACTTCGGTCTGGATACCGGGAAAACTGGTCTGGACACCACAAGTTCTTCGTCCTGATTGTTGAGAACTTCTTCGATCTGGAAATCGGAAACTGGCCTGAATGCCACTTCGGTCTGGATACCGGGAAAACTGGTCTGGACACCACAAGTTCTTCGTCCTGATTGTTGAGAACTTCTTCGATCTGGAAATCGGAAACTGGCCTGAATGCCACTTCGGTCTGGATACCGGGAAAACTGGTCTGGACACCACAAGTTCTTCGTCCTGATTGTTGAGAACTTCTTCGATCTGGAAATCGGAAACTGGCCTGAATGCCACTTCGGTCTGGATACCGGGAACTTCTTCATGTCTATCAACATCGGCGAAGATAACAAAACAGTGATACGTGAGCCGGCACGCATGCCAAAGACCCAAGCTGGGGATAACAATCGAAAGATTGACCAAAGAGTGCATGAGATATATTATTTGTAGCCGTCAAAATGTAGATAATACACTCGCATGGAAGATTATCCATAACCGGGCTGTAGGTTGTTAAATGGATAATCGACCGAAAAGAAAAGTATCAGGGTACCAGAACTAGGCATGCAAAAGATGACCAATCAAAAGGGGATAAAGTTGTTAACTCGGAGCAAATACCCAAAAGAAAGGGGAAGACCCACCGGGGACAATACTGCTTGATCAGGGCAAGTATCCAAAGGGGACAAGACTATCAATACCACAAAGAGGGGATTACATCTACCGGTTAGTAGGCAGAAAACCACGGAAAAGTAATCAGTCATTGATAGGATGAGCACACCGGGTTAACTCCACCAAGGGGATGAAAATGGGATTTTACAGCTACCAGTTAATAGGTAGAAAACCACAAAGATAGGACTTACAACTACCGGTTTGTAGGTAGAAGCCACAAATTCCACTGAGGATGAGATGAATGAGTGCCGGTTAGCGAGCGACTATTCATTTATGCCCCAGGGAAACTCGGGAGACAGCCAACAGGAAGCCAATTTAGGATCGATCCAAAAAGGCAGACTGAAACAGGACTCATCCTAATGAGGAAAGATCTCAATAGGGAAAACCCATCCCGTTAGGGAGGGAACAGAAACAACCGTCATCCACGAGGATATAACTCAGTGGGGAGCGCAGAAGGAAATGGTAGACACTTTCTGCTTAAAGGGTAGACTCTACATGGAGAGATCAGACACACCCACTTCTGCTAAAGGAATGGAACCAATGCTTGCAAGATGCTGCCAACTTCGAGGAGTAACACTGCTGGGAATACCCACTCAACTAAGGAGTCACTTGTTGGGAAAGCACCAACCTCTCAACCATGCTGATGAACCCAATTCTGAAACCGATCCAATGGCGCGATGCTAAACTCTTTCCAACAACCCAAACTCGGCTGGTCACCACGACCTAGGGCTAATGGGTATGTTTGCAATGTTGATGCATGAGTTTTTTTTTGTTTTACACAATGCCCCATGATCATGGAAATGCTATGCACTAATGATGCAATATGTTATGCTTATCTAAATGATGAATGCATAAACACACGTCTCCTCCAGAGACAACACCGGGGAACTCCAGGAACTGTGCTGAGGATCTTATAACCACGTCAACTTCCACCCTGCTGGGGAAAGACAAACCTTGCTGGGGATGCACTCCATCGAACCCGAACTACTTGGAGATTACCCTGCTAGGGGAGGCAACCCATTCTTATCTCTACTGGGGATGATTTTCTCCGAACCCGATCCGCTTGGGGATCTCACTGAGGGAAAACCATCAACACAAACCCTACTGGGAAGGCAGTAACCTTCAGGCTCGCTGAGGAGACACTGATCTCAAATCTGTTAGGGAGGTAACCCTCTCACACCTACTGGGGAAATACCGCTTATTGGACACGGAACACCTGTCGAGTCGCCGAATTGCGGCATCCATCGTCCACCCACAGTGTCGGCCCTCCCTCTTTTACGAACTCCCAGACGCTTCTGGACTTTTCTGATTCATCCCACGAAGATCGAATTCCTGGGATTCATACAAACTTTCCAGTCCTTAGACTTTGAAGAGTCTTCTTGATTAGCTTTCAGGATCGTCGTCGCAACTCTGTCACGGGCTTTTCATCGTTAGTCTATCCATTGCCCCTGGTCGGGCTCTACAGCAGGGGTCGTTAGATAAAAGCGTGCCCCAGGTATGCCCCAGGTGTTCCGATATTTCAACGCCTAAGTCACTCAAACTTCCGAATAAGATTTCCAGATTTCAACCTCATAAGCATGCATCGGAAGGGACCTCTATGTTTCAAAATGCAAATATTCTTATCAAAATAAACGGATGTTTTCGTAATCAAAACGGTAATGACACAAAAACAAAATTTATTTGACCGAACACACGCTTTATTGACTGGAATAAAAGATGGCTCACAACCGAGCAACACACAGGAAGCAAACCCTGGAAAGAGGTGATTGCGCACAAAGGGAAAAAATCTATCTTATTGGCAATGTGCAACCGTGATCTCATCGGGTTCCAACTCGGTTACACCCCATATGTCCTCAAGACTTTCCGCACTTTCTGTCTTCTGAACAAGATGCTTCCGATTGGTCTCTGTTGGAGATTCTCCAAGTCATCATGAGCACAAACGATCATGCTAGACGCAGTTGTTCGTTTCATTCCCTCTTTTACCTGGACCGCCCTTTCGGGTTTCAGTCCACCGGGATACCCTTTTTTTGCCCAAGTCGCCCTTGCGGGTTTTCAACTTGCCGGGTGTACAGTTCTTTTCTTTTATTATCCCTAACTTTTGCCCGAACCTTTCTCTTTTTTCTTGGTTCGTCGGGATGCCCATTTTTGCCTGGACTCTTTTATTCTTTTTGTCCAGCGGGTCTCTCTCTTTTTTTCACGAAGTATCTTTTAACTGCGTCCGCATTCACAGGGGATGGAAAATCCTCATCATCCGTGGTCGTCAGCAACAAGGCTCTGTCAGAGAAAAAACCCCTTTTGACCACGAACGGATATTCATAATTGTTTATCCACTTGCCCCACGATCGTCTTGAGGAGGAAGGATCCTTTTCAACACCACATCTCTTCCATGCTACCCACGAGGTCGCACTTCTCGGTCAACAACACGCTTCATTGACTGGGTACAACTGCCCCATGACAAGTAACTGTCAGTCTCTTTTCTCAATCAGGCTCAATGCGTTATACCGAGTCCTCATCCACTCTCCCTTTTCTAACTTCTCATCCATCCGGACTCTTCATAATGAAATCTAGCCTCCAGCAGGTAATATCACTTCCATCCCATACCGCGTGAGGGAGGTGTTGCCCCAGTAGATGCACGTACCAAAGTACGACACTCAGGATACCAACTTCGTACTCAGCCACTATCATTGGTGCGTTCACATGTTATCGGGGAAGCACTAGCTCACTCTCTTTAAACTCTCCCCATCAGACATCAAAACCCGTTCGGATTCGGGGTCAGGCCCCTCCTCCAGGATTGGTCACTCTCAATCTTTCGATTCGAGTACCTCGAGATGTCCTCATCAGGGACTTCAGACTTCCTTGGTTGACAGTCATCAGTGGGCTGTTGGGCGAGATAACCATACAATACCCTCCTCTTGGTTTCTTTCTAGGAGGTATACTGAATATCGTATTCAGTCGACATCACTTGCCTTCTCACAACCCGTCCGTTCGATGCTAGCTCCTCAAGCACATACTTGATCCGATCCATTTTTGGACATCCACAAGGTGGCATGAACCAGCATACACTGTCTCAATCGGCGAGCAGCCTATGCCAAAGTACATCAAGTTTTCTCGAGTAGTGAGTGTATTGTTTCACAGTCGATAAACTTTTTGCTTAGGTAAATTGCGTGCTCTTTTCGACAAGACTAGTCATACTGATTCAATACGCACCTCATAGACCCCTTAAGGGCTGTCAGGTACCAGATTAGCAGTCGTTTCTTTCCCGGAAGGTATCAGAATCAGAGGTTCCTACTACTCTTTTTTTTTTTTTTTTTTTTTTTTTTTTTTTTTTCTGCAGGATCAACCTTGATTCCTCTTTCGTTCGCAACATGCCTCGGCAGCTTGCTGGGCAGCACTCCATAAGTGCGCTAATTCGAACTCAACAGTATGAGTTATCTCTACCTGTCAAACAACTTGATCCACCGGATGCCCCTCTTCTGCTTGGGACTTTGCCATCATGTCATCAACATGGCATTTGCTTTCACGATGAGTCATATCATGAAACAAAATCACCGTAGCCCTTTGATCCGTGGCACCGACCTTCTTCTCCACCTTGTAACAAGAAAGTGCTCTTTGGTGTGATGGACCTTGTTTACTCCATATCATCTGGCGACAATTCCACTTGATTTTGGCCAGAAAGCCATCCATGCAGGTAAACCCCGAGAATTGAGCTGTACTATCAACCAATACATCAATGTGAAGTACCGGGAATTCATCTCTAGAACTAGCTCTATTCACGTCTTGACAGTCCACACACATTCTCATCTTATCATCCTTTCTCGGCGCCAGCCGTTTCTCTGGAGGACAGTCTTCTCTCCATGGTAACTCGTGCCTCCACAACATTGGTATCCTACCTTGGTGTATCTAGATACAACCAGGCGCACATATACCATCCTGTTCTTGACTTGCCTCCGAAGCGGCCTCAATATTCGCTTTCTGACCTCGGCGGTGCTTGGAGCAACAATTCTGAGCACTCCTCATGCGGTTGAATCACCTTCTCCTCTGGTTTCAACGACCCGGCTAATTCCAACAAATCACAATCTTCTTCGCCTTCTCCTTCGACATGATAGATCGAATTGTCGAAGTCATACAAAGGTGTAACCAAATTGTTATCGATGAGATCAGGAGGGTAATCACTTTTGAGGTTGGAACGAGACAAGTTCAAAAGAAAAACGAAAAACATTGCCATTTTTATTATTATTTTTTTTAAACTGTAAAAAATGAAAAACAGGGAACACCGCTTTTAATCACAAAAACATCCATTTATTACCGATGCAAAACATTGCAAAATGAAACACATGAGATGGCCCTTACAATGGACCAGTACGTTTCGGGAAGAACGTATGGCTTTCATGCAAACAGAATTAAAACAAAAATACTACACTTCCGGATGAGCGACAATGATGCTTTTGGAGGCCCTCCAATCGCCTGGCACGCACGACTTTATCCACAGCTCGAGCTCGCGGTCACAGTCAACCTCTTCACTCACTGAACAAGCATGATCAGAATCCAACATTCCTGCACTGACAAAGACGTACGGTGGACGACGTCCTCTGTTTGGTCTAGACGACTCTTGATCTGGATAACCAATCCCGAACATGTCTGCCTTTACCACTATGTCGATGATCCTGCCCCAACCTCGGGCCTCTTGGTTCTTCACCACCTCTAGAGCTTGTTTATAGGAAGAAATGGACAACTTCTTCTCTTTCTCGACAACAAGAGCGCTCTCCACCTGGACGGTTTCGATTGCTTGACTGGGTATTTCAAGTTTTCCAATGTCCATTTCTACTTCTTTCATCTTCTGGGTCGTGTCTCCCATCAATACACACCCCTCTGTGGCAACGGCCGCACAACTATTATCCATAACAGGGGAAACTCCATCCTGCACTAGAGGTTCTGGGACCACAGACATGGGAACCTTTAACTGATCTTCCTCAGTCATCTCCATTCCTTTCTTGACCTTTTTCGCCATCTTCATCTTTACAGGACCCTGCCTGGGTACAGGGTTGACATCCCCCTCCATGATCTGTGCCAAACTGATGATCTTGGAGTCCACCAAGTCTTGGACAACATGCCTGAAAGCCCTACAACCCTCAACACTGTGCCCGGGTGCCTCAGAATGGAACTCGCACCTGGCATTCTCATCATAGTTTGGAAGCCTCCGCTGCTGTTCTACAGGAATCAAAATCCTCGGCCGAACTAATCCCAGATCTCTCAATCTCCTGAACAAAAGGGTATAAGTCACAGGTGGTTCCTCAAACTGACGATCCTCCTTCTTCTTCCTCACCTGGCTCTTAGCTCTCGGTGCCTTCTGTTGAAGTGGTGGTTGTTGCGGGGGTACAGGTGAGTTACCAACAAGAGTGGTTACAGCAACAACATAAGGATGATAACGATCCTTACTGCGTTCTTTCTTTGCTGGCACACCACTTGACTCAACCTCCCTTTTGAGCAGACCACTGTCAGAGAGTTTCTTTGCTACCGGGCCAGAGGGATTTGTTACATCGGATGATGAAGCCTTTCCCTGAACTTTCTCCTTGATCAACCAGCTCTCAATCCTTTCCAATCTCTCAGACATGGCTTTCTGCCCCAAGGCAAGCCCTTGCACAATACTGAACAATCCCCTCATCATCTCTTTCAGTTCAAAGATGTCGGCGTTGGGAAGATCCATCAACTTGGATTTGTTGAGTCTGACTGTATGTCTGAATGGAAGAACTATGCGTACCGGTTGACACCTACAAAACAACAAATGGGTTAGTATGACTCACACATGCAATGTCTATCCGTACCAGGAATATTCCTTTGATTTTGGTTTCACAGAGACAGATAATTTTTCATCAATAACATTCTGACATCTGGCTATCTCTCAACCAGAATCTTATTCAAAAGTGGACCCTGAGTACGGATAGACACGAGTTGAATGGAGATGAATGCGATGCAAATGCATGAATGCAAGCCATTGCGCCACCAAGTCATCTGAAGACCTATTCTCTGAACTAGTCACAGTCATCGGGACTAAGTCACCATAAATCCGACTTGGGGAGTTCCGAAATAAACGAAACTGGAGATCACATCACTATCATCACAGGAACATCCACTGAACGGATGACAGTCAGATCCTTTGAACAGGTTCTTTCAAATTCAACCCGGGGATCCGAAATAAACGGAACCCATTGATAAACCACGGACAGAACTCCGGCGTCCCAGAAATAAATGTCCATAAATTTGGCTGAACCAAAGTCACCATCACAGCACCACTGGCAGGAACCGTATCTGTAGAGATCAAACCCTCCACTCACTGGTAGGTTCTAAGAACAGAAGTTTGTCAGCTTCAGCCCTTCAGTCGAGAATAATACGTTTACCACTGAAGGTTTGGCATTATTACGGGATAAAAGACCTCCGCTGACTCCCCTCAACAGGACATCCTAAAGCAAGTTCCCAGTCTCGGGGTCCTCGGATTGAGCAGCGAGAATGCGCCCACCAGAGCTAACATAATCACGTCTCGGAGGAGAGGCCTCGACTGAGTTCTCGGGAAATGGCCACCAGAGTCGACGATTTCTAAAGGAATATCTGTCGTTACGGAACATCCGTAGGACATAATATATCCAAGAGAAACCTCGTCTGGGTGTGGTTCTTCACGAACGACTTAACGTAGCAACATGCCACGCAAGCCTCATGAACATCCACTCTAAAATCTATGTGTACACTCAAGCCTGGGTAATGGGCTTACCTCTCATAGAATACCCCACCCCAACAAACAAACAACCCACGGAACCCACAGATACAACAAACATATGTACATGAATGCAATAAGATAAAGCAGGTAAATGCGGAAAATAAATAACTGTACAAAAGAATAAACACCCAACAAACAAGAAACCTACAAAAGCTAGGAGGGACTCGCTTAGGGAAACCAGTTCCCCAGCAGAGTCGCCAGCTGTCGCAACCCGAAAAATACGGTATGCGAAAAAAAAAAAAACAACCGGCGAAGAAGAAATGACAGAAGAGTCGCCACCGTGCGTTATTTATCCCAAAGGAGGGAAAGGAAACGCTCGAAGTAAACCTGGAGAAAGGAAAGGAAAAGACAAGGTCTCGCAACCAAATCTTGGGTTCGGGAGTCGATTATGCGAAGGGAAGGTATTAGCACCCCTACGCATCCGTAGTACTCTACGGGATCCACTCTTGTTGTTTCTGTCTAAAGGGTGTATGTTTATCTAATGTACTATTTACTAAAAGGGTCAAGAGAAAAATGACTCGCACGGACGTCGCATCCACTGCATACGTATCTCATCTGAATATGAGAATCAGAGTCTTCGTAGCTCGGGTACCTAAGGGTTAAGGATAAGTGTGCTCGCTAAGACATCGTGTCTTATGCCTACGTATCTCATCGGGAATGAGAATCAGAGCAAAACGTAGTTCAAACTAACTACGGGATTAAGGGTCTCGATTGCAACTAGGGCAAGAGAAAAGGAAAAGTCTCGATCGCAACGAGGGCGAGAGAAAGGATCGCAACGAGGGCGAAAGCGAACAAGGATTAGTTGTTAGTCAAACTCGGCAAGACATCGCATCTTGTGCCTACGTATCTCATCTGAACATGAGAATCAGAGTTGCCGTAGTTCGGCTCACGCACGCCAAACAAAACAAAGACACCTACACACAAAAAGGTGGCAAACATGGAGCCCGACTGCCAATCACTGGACTTACATCAGCATCCGAACCAAAACACACACAAAAGGGCAAACGTGGAGCCCGACTGCCAATCACTGGACTTACATCAGCATCCGAACCCAACAAACTCACACTGGAACCCGAATGCCACTCGATGGACTTACATCAGCTTCCAAGCACACAACAAGCACAAACAAACGACAAATCGCTAAGGAGTCGGGAACTCGAGCCTAGCAACTGTCAGACAAACGCACACAAAAAAGGAAAAAAAGTGCCCGGAGTGGTCTCACACGACCACCTGCCTACATACCTTGTCTGGAACAAGGATCAGGGCGATGTAGTTCCCCTACATAGGGGAGAGGATGAACACACAAACTAATAGGGAGTCTGGAACTCGAACCTAATAGTTGTCAAGCAAAACACACGCAAAAAAGGAAAAGGGTGCCCGGAGAGATCTCGCACGATCTCCTGCCTACGTACCTCATCTGGTATGAGAATCAGGGCGACGTAGTTCCCCTACATAGGGGAGAGGATGAACACACAAACTAATAGGGAGTCTGGAACTCGAACCTAATAGTTGTCAAGCAAAACACACGCAAAAAAGGAAAAGGGTGCCCGGAGAGATCTCGCACGATCTCCTGCCTACGTACCTCATCTGGTATGAGAATCAGGGCGACGTAGTTCCCCTACATAGGGGTTGCCATCTGAACATGGACTTAGAGAAGGAGGACACCAGTTGTGTCAAAAGAGAGTGGGCAATGTGTTCACGCCCTAGCAGTAGGTGTCGCAGCTCGCTGAATCGAGTCTTAGGCAGTTACCTCTTTGCAATAGAACGGACTACATGCCACAAGATCGGAGACGCTCGGAAAGGTCTAAAAGAAATGGGGAAGCTCTGCCCTAAAGTTGTCATGCAATGTGTACTTAAGTGTTAGGATTTACAAATGGGAACATCTACCTAATGTTAGCATGCAAAGAATATGGGAATTCTACCTATGTTATCATACAAAAGAATATGGGAATCCTACCTATGTTATCATGCAAAGGGTTCTATCTAATGGGTGCTACCTAATCGGAACAAGAATCGACGAATGGAGCAAGGAGAAGTGTTAGGGATAAAGGTAGATGGCGATGCGTGAAGCAATCGACTTACAAGGTTGATGGCGATGCATAAAGCAGTCGACTTACAAGGTTGATGGCGATGCATAAAGCAATCGACTTACAAAAGGGTGGATGAATACGTGCTGGTTCTGTTAGGTTTTGAAAAATGATTACTCGACGTTGGATCGAGGTTTTGATCTTGTTTTGAAATGGTTATCGGGTGTTCATTTTATTTCTTGTATTAACAGATGAATAAAGAATGAAAGAGTAAATTTTATACATTTCATGGGAGAGGGGTACATTTGTTATGAATGGGGGTTGTTCACGGCAAACAAACAATAATAATACATGCCTCATACACCATACAAGTAGGCCACAGTTAATCAAACAATTAAGATATAAACAAGTATATAATCGAATCAAATGATCGAAGAATGAAATAATGAAGCATTAAACAATGTATGAGTGTAAGTGCAAGGGACATGTCTCATTGTAAGGAAGCCCAAGAGTAAGCTATGTGAGGTCGATGGCGATGCTTAAAAAGCAATCGACTTACAAGGGTGTAAAAAATGGGCTCGATATTAAATCGAGAAAAAACATGATTTTTATAGTTTTAAAATGGTTTTGAATTAAAATACAACAACTTTACATTATTAACAAAATGAACATATGAGTGTAATAAAGGCATAAACATAAAAAGAAACTAAAATGCTAAAAGAAAAAATAATATAGCTAAAAGAAATAAAATGCCAAAAAGGTCTCACACGAGTATTGAACCCACCCCACTCAAGAACATACACACTGCCCTTCTCCACCAGACCACTCAGGATTATATGCTACTGAAGTACTACCTTAAATATATAAACCGGAATGAAAAAATAAATAAAAAAAGATTAAGAACAAAACTAACATATAAAACCTTTTTTATGTTTTTGTTTATTATTATCTTTTATCTCTGTTAAACAAAACAAATTTGATTAAAAAAAATAAAATAATAAAAAAAAAAGAAATGAAAACAACAGAGACTCGTCTTCTTCTCTCCCACCTCACAAACTCAACCTTCCCCAACAATGGCCCTCTACCTCAGCATCTCTCAATCGAGATCTTTCTCTGCTCTCAGTCGTCACCTCCCCCCTCTCACGAACTCTCTCACGCTCTCAACAAACTCTCTCAAGCGAAGATTTCTCCCTGCTCTCAGACTCACTATCCCTCAAACTTACCCAAACGTCTCTCAAATGCACTCAAACGAACCCTTTTTAATCACTCTCAGCTCTCACAAAAAAAAAATCAAATAACAAGCATAAAGAGAGAGAAAGAGAGGTCCTTACAGAGTGTCACTGCAGTGGTGGTGAAGGATGCGAAGAAACTGGCCTCCAGGTAAACGAATTTGGGACTTTAGGTTTCCTCTCAGATTTTCGCCTCCTTGTTTCTGTTGTTTTCAAAAATCCTCTCTTACTGATTTGCTTCCTTCTACTTATCCTCTGCTGATTAGGGTTTCAAATGGTATGGTGGATTCAAAAGAGTAATTCTGCAAAGCCCTTTGGATGTTCAGAAACTGGATTGACCCCTTTGATGTATGGATTTGAGACAGGTAATCTGAGCATCTGAGCATTCCTCTCTGTTTTTGTTTTAATTCCAATTTGGGAATATTTCTGGATTTTGAATTTTACTGCTTTGAGTAATTCTCTACCTTTTACTGCAGTGATTTTTTTTAGAAAACTCAGTTGGTTTGGTTGAGGTTCAATGGGCTAAGTTACTTGGAAGTGAAGAAACCAGGGAAAACACAACCAACATGGTGGTTGGATGATGAATTCCTTTAACCTTCTGAGGAGTTGGAGCTAATGCATTAGGTTTGCATTGTATTTGCAGAAGAACACCTTAATTTCATGTGCAAGAATTGTCGGTCTTCTCGAGCCTCACTGTAAGGCCGACGGCCGAGACATCCACAGTTTAGACAATGAATGACATACCGGTCAATTTTCCATTCAAGGCAGGAAGCACTTTACCGGCAACCTTAGCAGCTCAAACACTTAGCAGCAATTTAAACCGATGGCTCAGAGTGCTTTTGTGCTATTCCGGGATCCATATTATGTTGTTTGTTTTGTACTTAAGGAGGTGGAGACGAATGAAATTCAAAAGCAACTGAAGTATATGGGATGCTGAGACCGCGACTTCCTCATTGGAAACTACTTGAGAGTGAAAAGTTACCAAAACTTTGCATGCTACTGAAGAACAAACAGAAGAATGTCTTGCCGGAAACATCGATGCATTTGAAATGAAGTCACCAATACCGAGTGATCTTAATATGCATCACATGGTTGATTCAGAAATTGAGCAAGTTCGCAAACTTGCTGTTATGAACAAAGTTGCTTCAATGCGCCATTAATCGATTCCCTCGTACTGTACGTTGGAATGCAGGCAATGGAGTAGCTCAAGTCTCGAGTTCCTCACGCACAATCACCACAAACTTGAAGTATGAGAGGTGTTCAGTCTGCTTGTTACTGCATGTGATATATTTTCATTGAATTGATGACTGTCGGTATCCTGTTCTTGGCTCATATCAGGAACTTGAAACGCATCTTGTTTGATTCTGCTCTGTGAAAGTTGAATTTGAATTATGAGCAATATCTTCCAGAGTCGCTTCAGAAGACTCCTTGGTGTTATCTCCAATAGCATCACTATTCCGACATGAATTCTCGGTAGCCTCTATAAGTTGGTCCTATTGAACCTCAGACACAGATGATCCTGAACTTCCGGAGGCTGCTTGAATCCATCTTGACCAACTGTTGCAGTTCCGTATCTTGTCACCCTGCACTTCCACATTTTTTACAACTCCATCTCGAATATGATCAATAATAGTCGGTACTGCTGTCAAAAGGGTGGGCTTCAAGACAGTAACATCTCCCTTGGTTCTTTTGATTTGCCGAGTCCAGGCTTGGAGAGAAAACCATCAATTTCGCAACTCTCCGATATACATAATGACATGGGTTCCAAGCAGTTGAAAGTGTTCATGGCAAGCACTGATATGATGTTATCTTTTAGAGAATCATTTCCTTGTGTCTTGAGTACCACAGGCTTTGCATTTTTGCCAGTAGTGTTGGTACAACCAAATCGAACACCTTTTGCAATAAGGGCATATGCATTCAAGAGAGAAACCAACTTGCCATATTCCTTGCGAATGTTCCGCTTAAACTCTTTGCTTCGCACCACAAGATTATAGAACAACTTTTTAACTGTGACAGCCGTTCCACCTTGCCGCGCGGTTTTCATTTCAATGTCAAGTTTCCAAGAGCACAAAGAGAACTCGATGCCTCTCCTCTAAAGCCAAAAGTAGTAAGAGACTGAAGATCATGAAATTCCGATAGTTTTGAAGTATGATGCTTCAGTGCAAGAATCTTGCAATTGTTTAGGGAAATGCCGCAACCGTTATCGATGACCTGAAACCATTCTTCACCGAAGTCTTTGAGAGAGATTTTGATGTCGGTGGCGCCGGCGTCTAAGCTATTTTCGACAAGTTCTTTAGCAGCGGAGGAGAGCGATGGATGTAAAGCTCGAGGGTGTTCCGCAGCGGTGTTGAGTTTTTTTATGACCTTTGATGCTCTTGGCATTTGAAACATGAGTTCTGCCATGGCCATTGCCAGTGCTAGGAGCTTCTGTGTTTGTAGGCCCAACACCAACCTCACCATCACTAATCTGTACTGTTTCTTTCTCCGATGATTTACCGAGATAGCACCAACACCAAGGGATTATGCTGCACCTTAATGACGCAACAAGTGTTACATCAGTAACTGCATAGGATGCACGTAATGCATGAAAGTCAAGTGACCGATCCAGATGGTGTATCGGGACAGCAGTAAGTGTTCCAAATCTTCCATTGATGCGTCCAACAATTTTATGCACCTGGTTTGTAAGCCTTTGATGTTCGGAGACATCTGTCCTAGCAGGTGCAACAATTTGCAGCAAGACGACTTTATGGTTATTGGTATATTGGTAATTGGCTTGGGTGTTCTGTGATTTCCTGCCACAGCGTTTGGCTAGCGGCTTCGGTGTTACTCGCCGTCGGCGTTGCCGTCAGGGACTTGCTTTTGTATTTTTAACAATGTCGTTTTGCTCTTGATTATTCTGAATCAACACATTGTTGTCACGGCTTGCATTCGTTTTCTGCGGCAATGATCGGTTTATAATTGGTTTCCGGCTTTGGTGGTGAAGACAACCCAAGTTTGCTCCATGTGATGATTCCATTATTAAGTGCAGATGCAATAATTTCAGCATATAGAATGGCAAATGTTTCAGACTGGCATGACACGCTGTTCACTGAGCTTTCGTATCTCATCTAGTTGTATCTATGAGAAGAATGGTTGGTTCAGTTGAAGATGTCCTCTTCACATTCTCAAGATCATATAGCATATGTGCAGCAACGCTTGAATGAGCCTTTACCTTACTGTTGTAAAGCTCTTTAGAAGACCAATCCATGATAAGTTGATGCATCCGAAAGTTCGCAACCACCCATGGATTGGTCAAGGTTCATTTTTGGTATTTTCTTTGTAAATGGACAGTGTATTGATGATCATGATGAAATTAAGGGTATTAGAATTTAGGGTTGACTTTGGTCAAAGGTTGACCAAAGTCAACAATTGGTCAAAGTGTCAATTTTGTGTATTTTTTTGTATGGAATCAAATGTAATGAAATAAAATTGAAATGGATTAACCAAATGGTTTGAAGTTGGTTTCACAATTGGTTTAATCATAACTTGAATGTTTGACTCTTGAAAAGAAAAATAACTTGACTGATAATGTGTATGAACAAAACCATGAAATAAGACCATAAGGTTAGGGCTTGAAAGGAATATCCATGAACCAAAAACACGACTGGCAAGTGGCTAGAAACACAAGAAACTTGGTTGTTCAGATGACCCAGACCATGGATGCACCCACAATCACAACACCATGACTTTGAATCAAAACCAATCCTCATATAAAACCAAAGCAAGGTCAGGCCAAGTATGCCAAACAAACATAAAAAAATTCAGGAGCAAAATCGGGGTATGACACCAAGGAGGTTGAAATTTGGATATGAAAATTGAAAGTGAAAGAGAGAAATTCCTTTATGTGAGGTTATGGATTCAATTTTGCAGCATATCAGGCGCCTTCAGGTTGGAAAATAGTGAAGTTGAGCTCATGTATTTATAGCAAGGCAAGGTGGAAGCATGGGAAAATCATGTGCATGAGTGAAGAGGGCCTCCATGCATGGGCCTGTACAGGCGCATGGAGGGCCCAAATTCAATGCCAAATGAGTGTTCAGATGTAAAAAAAGTGAATTGGTCGTGTACATGCAATTGATTTGGAGTGTGCATGAAGTTTTCAAATGGTTTCCATAATTGCACCAAAATCTTCTCTTCTTCGAAACTAGCCCTTACCAAAATGAAACATGGCCTTGTGGGTACTGGTTGGAAAGGTCTTGACATGAGGATAAATTGTTATGTTGAGAAAAACTTCATTTGGAATTGGGAAATTAGTGAAAATAGGTCATAAAGTTCAAGGTGCAAAACATGTGCATGTGAAAATTTCCAAAATGGACCAACTTCAAGCCCTTCTGTTTCAATGATGCAAGCTCCAAATGACAAAACCTTAAACATAAATGTTGTAGATATTTTCAAGAAAACCAATTTGGACTCAAATGTTGCATCATTTGGATTTTTGATGAGAAAGTTATGGGCACTTGAAGTTGGACCTTTTCACATTTCAATGCCTTTGGTCCAAAGTGACCTATAATGTTTTGTATTATTACATGTGTTTCTTTTAGGATTATGAACATTTGTTCAACATAACAAATGAATTAGACAGCTTAAAATTTCCAATTCATTTGATCCCACCCAAAAATCATATAATATGAAGGAATTATGTCCTTGGGAAGTTGACCCCAAAATTAGGGTTTCAATCAAAATGACCTATAATGTTTTGAAATGAATGATGACCTTCCAAGCTTCAAATAAATTTTTGATGAACATGAAAGTTGTTCATATGGTTCTTAAGAAAAGTTTTTCACTTGGGGTCATCTTCATTTGACAAACACATTAAAAGTTAGGTCTCATTGTAATTCAAAATAGTTAGATGAATTGACTGATCAACTTCTCAAGTCCATACCTCAAACCTTGATGAATTGATGATTGAGGACACTCAAATAAGCTCAAATATGCATGAAATGATGAATTAAATAACTTCCCTTGATTGTATTTGATCATGGGTTGAGGTTGCTTCATGAGCAAGGCACAATTGATGCACAGATGAATTAGGGTTTCCTTGGGAAACAATCCTCAAGCCCTTTGGTTTGCTTTGATCAAATTGACAAATTGAGATACTTGGGAGGCATATATGATAAATTAGATCTTTGTGAACCATTGTCATGCTTACTTTCACCTCTACCTGGTCATATCAATGAGCATAGGGTCTCCTAGGAGCCTTAGATCTTATGATTGCTCAAGCTACAAAACAAAAGAAGTTAGTGACATATTTTTGTGCTTTTGGTTAGTAAACAAAATAAGAAACGCAATAATATACAATTCAAGCATGCTTGGTGGTCTCAAACCAACTCACAAATGTTCCCACCCAAAGGTAAGGAGCCAAGATGCTATGATCCTTGAGGCAAGATGCAAAATGCAATGATATGATGCCATGAGGGATCTTGGGGTAAAAATTAGGGTCTTACACTAATCGTAACACAACAATATCTTAAAGAGCATATATTCTAGGTGAGGTCTTCACATCAACCTGATGAGTCCTAAGTCTTGTAGTTCAACACTATACAACCACCGACTCCACGGTTCTAGACACGATTCCTAGAGTCACGAATCCCATATGACGATACTATCGTCATAACGAATGATTCTAAGACCATAATATCCTCAAAAGGATCTATTATGAGAAAGGTCTTCGTATCAAACCAATGAGTCCTAAGTCTCGTAGGTCAACACTACATAACCATCGTTCCTAAAAGCCATAGGTTCAGGGTTCTACAAAAGGTCCTCAAAATCATGGGTCGGGGTTGAAAATATCACCGTCAGAATGACTAATCATAAGAAAATAATACTTTCAAGGGATCTCTTTCGAGTGGGGTTCTCGCATCAACCCAATGAGTTCGATGTCTCGCAGGTCAATACTATGCAACCACCACCCTAACTTAAGTTTTTCTCATAGCTTGGGTATAGAGCTTTTCCTCACACAATGCCAATAATCAAAGAGCTCCAGTGATACCTGTTTACCTTGAAAAATGATAAACAATCGTTGATCTTCCAAATTTCTAAATTTGGTCACTCACAAGATCGATCAAATTGATCCTAGGACATGTGCTAAATTTCTCGTAAACGTAACGTTAATAAATGATCAAACTAAACGTCAAATCAAAGCGTTAAATAAAAACTAAAGACAAAAGAGTGACTTGAACAAAAGAACAATCTTAAATCAGTATTTAGAACTATTAAAGAAGAAGTAAACGACAGGATTTGTAAAAGGGTTGAGAATAATCAAAAAGGTTTGTAAGCGCTGGAATCTTTAAGACTGTAAGGTAAAAGTTCAAGGTAAGGAAAGGAACTAAGGATCTCTAAACTTGTAAATGACGAAGTAAGAAATAAAGTGTTTGAGAGTAAAGAACAAGGAAATACGTTTCTGAAGAGAAAGTAAAGATAAGTTTATACTGCTTTGAAATGATTAAACAATGGTGTAGACAACGTACATTCTGCGTTTTACAATTCTTCTTCACACGAATACTTAGTAAATTTGCAGGTTTTTTATACATAATTTGACACACATTTTTCTAACACTAAGACCCTATATTTATACTGGGTCGAAATAACCGCTCTGATGGTTCTTCAATCACGTCGATACACGTGGCGCCCTGCATACGTATGTTCGCTCACTCTGCTTCCACATGTTTCCTCACGGTTTCTAACGAAGGTAATCTTCCCTCCTTTATTTAAATTTCAAATCTCTGATTGAAACCGTTTTCTAACTGCTCCCAAAGGAACTGCTCATAAATTTCAGCTATAAGCTTGATCTTTATCCAATCAGCTAAGCCGGTCTACCCTCATCTGGTCGAATCACTTCTTAGTCGAAACTAGCTATACATGCTTTCTAATTTTGGTAATTTGAAGTAGGCGTCGAAAATTTGAGCTAACAGATTGCCCCCCAAAAATGTCATTTTCGACACACAAGAGAGTAAGACATTTTTTGAGACCTTACTTCGACGCCTCAATGGCTGATACTGCCACGTGTCTCAATGTTGGAAAAACTTTTTAGTTCCTCCACTTGTCTGGTGACGTCAGTGTCATCATTGTTTTTCCTACCCACGTCTTTTCAGCTTACAACGGAATCTTTTTCACTCATCACGTTTCCTAGCTTCTAGGAAATCATGGCTATAACATTAATTGCCATTTTCACTACACTGCCCAAGGGATACACGTGTACCATTAACTTGTCTACCATTAATGTTTATTTGAAACGTCTCCTTATAGGCCTATAAAACCCAATTACTTACCCATTTCAGAACTTTTCTCACATTCTCTGAATTTTCAAGTGTTCAAACCTTCCTTCCTCCCAATCCCTTCGAACTGAAACCCAGATTTCACTTTTTTTTAAACCTTAACGATGGATGCTTCAAACAAATCTCTCAAGGGAACAAGAGTTTCTTTCAAAACTACTTCCAATAGGTCTAAAGCCCCGAAGAAATTTTTTGAACTTCCGCCATTTGCTACTTTATCCGCCCCCTTGCAGTTGGTAATCGTAGTACCTACCAGAACCTCAGACAGAGGAACATCGCCATATTTATGCTTCTCAGGTACTCATTCCTGTTTCTGTCTCTAATAAAACTTATGCCTTATCTGGACCTTTAACAGATTTATACACTGATACCAGCAAGCTTAGAGAGTTTTTTCCGTCTTACCATAAATGCAAACCCATAAGACAAGTTAGAAACCCTAGGACTTCTTCTTCCGAAAACACCCAGGCTGAAAACACTATAGATTTGAGCTTTATGAACAATGGTTTTAGAGCCTTTCGTGCCACCCCAACTTTCAAAGATCCTACTGATTATTCCAATTGGTTAAACAAAATAGAGAAACAAAAATCTCAAGCTTGGAAAGATATAGGGATATACGACCTTATTATGCTGTCGAAATTGGATTTGGATTATACTAACCCTATGTTAGTTTCTTCGCTGTACTTATGGGACAACACACACTATACCTTCCATCTTCCTTGTGTAATGGTCACACCCATTCTTTTTGACATGGCCGCTATCACAGGGCTGAAACCCACTGGCCACACCTACAATTCCGATGTTGACTCCATGGATACTATTGCCTTTTAGACTACAAGAGCATCATATTCAACACATATAGCCCACTACCATGATAAAGACACTGAAATTGTCTCTGACGTGGAACATATAGCTTTTCTGGCTAACCAACTGCATGCGGGGGCATGATGTCTGCTTAAGTGAGATGATTTTGGCTAGCCTGTACGAATCCTTGAGCGACGAAGTGGCTCAACTAAAGAATCTGGGGGACAAAGGGAATCTTCTGTTGTCTGGCCCTTTTTGGTTATTACAACTTTGGCTAAATGCCACTTTCAAGGCCAATCTGCCCAGCAAGGGCCTCGTCGACGAAGATGCTGAAGCAATCCGACATAGGAGGGTCGAAGGACCCAGGTTAGCTCAACTAACCCCCAGGGACGAAAGACAGGCTCTCCAACCAACCTTCATGAGTTACATCATGATGTTCGCTAAACGTCATACTTTTAATTCGAGTATGGATCCCTTCGCTCTTAGGAAAGTTGGCCCTAGGTGGTTTACCAGGACTTTTCCTTCTTCATCTAAAAAGCAAGAGACAGAATCCTTGCTAATTTAGGAAGCCTTCTTGACGCCTCAGATCCTTACCCTTCGATGTAACCCTTCGAAAGTCCAGGTCACACTGATAACTTACCAGCCCAACCTTGTTGCTCGATAATTTGGGTTGGTCCAGGTCCTCCCGAAGTGCCTATACGACAAGAAGAGTAGCCTCCTCCTTCACAATGCCGTTCATACTGAAACCACGACTTTCAAATAAATAGCCAAGTATATTGGTAGGAACCAGTTGTCTCCATTTCATTTCGAGCCTAGCTTCCTTTGTATTCGAGAATTTGGGAAGTGGTGGGCCAAGTATTACATCGAGGAATTCTGCGATGTTACTTCCTTTATTCAATTTTTTGACAAAGCTTTTATCCGTGTGCAGGAAAAGACCAAGAAAGGTACTTATACGCTTATAAAAGAAATCCAAGCTTTTAAAAACTACTTTGAAACTGCCTATCGACCTGATGATCTTAGTCGAACCATCCGCAAAGCAGCTGTTACGCTCAAAGAAAATGGAAACTTTAAAGATTCCCTCATACGTTCCTCGCGAGAAACGCTATGAAATGGCTCTTGAACTATTTCCCCCAAATTTTCCTCCACTGCCAAATGCTGACTTCGGAGTGGCTCTTGCACCCCCATTTCCAGATTGGTTCATTTGTGGAGACTCTATTAAAATCCTTCGACAACAATCTTAGAAAAAGGCTCAGCGGGTGGTTGCGACTAAACACACTTTAGGCAGTTTCAAAGGGCACCTTCATATAGGAATCGAAGATGTTCGAATCGAATCAGACATATATGAAGGTGTGATACAGGGGACTTCCCTTGAAGTAGATTCCCTTTGACTTGCTTTTAACTAACGCTGACAGTTTCTTCTTGTTTTTGTCTAGCTATCAAGATCCTCCCCAGAAAACACACTAACAAAAGACCCATCGACTCGAAGGTTGAAGGAAGTAGCAAACCTGCAAAGGTACCTCTCTTTCTTTGTTCCTTTATCCTTGTTATACATTGATGATATAACATTTAATGTTTGGTTCAGGTTGCATGAAAACCTCCGGTGAGTCCCTTACAAATCCAAAAACCCACTGCTACTCCATCGCCGTGGATTCTGACGAAGATGACATGTCGCCTGTTCTGGATCTCACTTCGAGGAAGAAGAAGCCACAGCTGAAATCCATCGATCCTTCGAATCAAACAAACACAAAACTCTAAAAAAAAGGCCTGCTGCGCTTGTTTTCCAAGAACCTACTCCTGAGGAAATGGCAAGAGTAGCAGCGGCTCAAAGTGAGAGCGACAATTCTAGCCCCGGGGTCGAAGGTTATAAGGTACCACCCACTCCTCTTCACTTTATTTCACTTGTTTGCTTCTGTTAGTCATTTACACCTTCTACTTGTATTGATTTTAGGGTGGCGCAATCACTATTATTCTTCCCAAGAAAGATGCTTCCTCCAAGCCTGCCTCTGTGCCAGATGTTTTGAACAACGCTGACGAACCTACCTATCGACCATCCTCTGAAAAGGGGTCCATGAGCGAGATTAATCAACCACCAACTAGTAATCCCGACGCTTCGCCACCAAAAACCATTACTCAACATTCTCATACCAGTGACTTTGGTCATGATACTGACTCGAGCGAAGAAAATGAGGCCCAAGGTAGTCTAATCCCTATGGCTGAGGATGAACTAGATGAGGATGAGGAAACCCCCGGGGCTGGTCTACACACAGCGGCAAAAATGAGTGAGCCTCAGGGCGAAGGATGGGGCATCGAAGACATGGTGGTATAGGAAGCGGCTGAAGGAAATCTGGCGACTAACCATGATAACGTCGAGGGCCAAACAGAAGGAAGAGCGAATGTGGGTGAAGAACATGCTCGAACTCAAACCCCTGCAATGGTTGACAATCCGACGATTGACATTTCGTCCAGTAGAATTGGTGCTCTTTCTGTAGAAAAGTTGGCTATCTTAAAGCGAAGTCAACACCTGGAGTATTTAAAGGCAATGCTAAATTGTAGGGAGAGGTCTTCTGATCAGAGTCATAACACTTCAGTGTCAGAAGATCAGCCTTCGAGCACCCCGCGGGCGACATCCTTTCTAAAATCAAGGACAAAGTCTTTAAGGGTGACTTATGTCTCTTGCTGCTGGCTGATCCTTCTGCCCCTTTAACTCTGAAAGCTCTTAGACAGGTTGACTTGCTAGAAGCCTCCCCTGAAATGGCGAACGTTATTCTGGAGATATTGACCATGATCGACCAAGTTGTTGCAGATCACAAGTTGCTACCTCACCTCACGGGATAAATAGAGAAAAAAATCTGGTTCTGAGGCTGCAACTTGGGATGCTGCTACCAAATATACCAATAAGGACATGGATTCGGAACAGACCAAGCAAAAGAATAAAGAGAAGGTCGATGCTCATGATCATAACATCGCTTCCTAGAGACAGCAAATATCATAACTACAGGCCAAAATCTCTGATGCTGAAAAGGACAAGCAACAAATGTTGGAATGTGACGATGCTTTGATGGATAAAGATCTATCACTTGGCATGGAGTTTGTCGAGGAAGCTCGACAACTTGAATCTGACGTCAAACTCCTGCGCTCAAAAAGATCTTTGTTCGAAAAATGGCTGGAGCTCCTCAAAGCCAAGTATCTTCAGATTAAAGCCAATCTTCCCTTTTAATGCTATTCTTAGTTGTCTGGTGATGTAACATAATTTATCCCTTGTAATGAATATTGGTCTTTTGGCCTTATGACTTTATTATTACCATTTTGGCATTTTGACCATTTTGGATTTTGCTTTACTTACGCGATTAGTCGTCTCTTATTTTTATTTCTTGGATCGTCGGTTTGTATATTTTCAAATACTTACCGTTTACTCTTAGAATCCTCCTATCTTCACCGAGGTCTTTAATCTCATAGGAACCTTTAGAAAAGATCTGCAGAATTTGGAAAGGGCCTTCCCACTTTGGGGACCACTTCCCCAAGGCTCTATCTTTTCGATCCATTGGAAGGATCACTCTCCAGACCAAATCTCTAGGCGTAAAGCTTTTAACTTTCACTTTCTTATTATAAGAGATTTCTATCCTTTTCTTTTGTTGCCCTAGTAATTCTAAGGCACTTAACCTTTCCTCGTCCAAATCGACTAATGCATCCAACATCATGCTCCAATATGATTCCGCGGGGATCTCATGTTGTCTCTGAATCCTTAGGGACTGTAGGTGGATTTCTAATGGCAAGACATCATCATGGCCAAAAGTTAGGCGAAAAGGGGTCGACTTAGTAGCCTCTTTAGGGGACATACGACATGCCCATAAAATTTGGTCCAGAGTCTTGTGCCAATTCTTAGGTTTCTTCCCTACATATTTTTTAATCAAACCAATGATAACCTTATTGGAAGCTTCGACTTGTCGATTGGACTGAGCATAATAGGGTGTCAATGTTAACAATTTGAAACCCATGTCCGGGGCGAACTCCTGCATTTTCCGACCAGTAAATACTGATCCTTGATCCGTTGTGATTGTTTATGGAATTCCAAACCTATAAATAATATACTTTTGAATGAACTCGATCACATCCTGTTGGCTCACATTTGGTAAGGGTATGGCTTCAATCCATTTTGTGAAATAATCAACTCCTACCAATATGTATCTTTGACTTTTCGATGAGAGAGGTCAAATTTCTCCGATCAAGTCCAAAGCCCAACCTCTAAATGGCCATAGTTTGATGATAGAATGTAACTCACTTGCAGGGACATGTTGTATGCCTACATGCACCTAGCACTCTTGACATCCTTTCGCGAGTTCAACGCAGTCTTTCAACATAGTAGGCCAATACACTCCTTGTCGAAATAAAATCCATTTCATCTTATGACCGACTTGGTGTGCCCCACATGTTCCATTATGCACAGTTGAAAGGGCAAAGTATGCCTCTGACTCACTAAGGCATTTCAACAAAATTCCTTCGGGAGATTTCTTAAACAACTATGAACCCAAAAGAACGTAACTCAATGCTTGATACCTGGTTCTTCAATCAGTAGAGGCTGTGGGATTCCGTAGGTATACTACTATTGGCTTTCTCAAGTCTTCATCTTCCAAACTGTCTATCGCCAATATTTCAAAATTTCCCTCATCAGCACATCCTAATCTTGTCTTTTCTAAATCCAAGGGAGTTAATCTGGTTGCCAACACCTTTCCTCTGAGTTCTATGACTTTGTGCAAATTTTCTTTTGAAATTTTATACCCAGATGCAATTTGGGCCAGGTCATTAGCTATCATGTTCTCTATTCGTGGTATATGTCGAATATAAACCATTTCGAACTTTTTTAACAATCGACTGGCGATTATAAAATACATGATCAGATTCTCCTTAACACACCTATATTCTTTCGTGATCTGTTTTATGACTAACCCTGAGTCTCCCATTATCTCGACCCAAGTTGCCCCCAATTCCAACAACATTTCAAGTCCTGCTATGAGGGCTTCATATTCAGCTTCGTTATTCGAACAAATGCCTTCTACTTTATATTGGAATGTCGTTGGAATTTTATTTGGAGAAATAATTACAATTCTGACACCTGTGCCATTTTTATGGCTAGATCCGTCGAAGTATAGCTTCGATGGTCCTAATTCAACATAGTTTAAAGCGTCGGCGTCAATGGAGTGATCGACTATGAAGTCTGCTACTACTTGGCCTTTCACGGCTTTTAATGGCATATATGTTAAGGAAAATTGAGTCAATGCCAATGCCCATTTCCCAATTCGACTATGCAAAATTGGTTTAGATAACATATGTTGAATAATATCATGATGAGATGAAACATACACGTCAACAGGTTTGATATAATGCTTCAGTTTTTTACAGGAGAAATATAAGCATAAACACAACTTTTCGATCATGCTATATCTAGTTTCTGCATCGTTTAAAACCATACTGAGGTAATAAATAGCTATTTCGACACCATTATCATCCTCTTGTGCTAACATGCTCCCTAAGGTTTTATCAGATGCAGATATGTACAATCTCATACTTTTATTTATACAAGATGGCGTCAAAATTGGTGGGTGGCTCAAGTATGGTTTGATCTTATCAAACGTCACTTGCTGAGCTTGCCCCCATTCGAACACTTCCTTGTCGAGTCGAAGCAAAGGCGAAAATGCTTGCGTTTTCCCACTAAGGTTTGAGATAAATCTTCTTAGGAAATTGATCTTGCCCAACAGTGACTGCAAACCTTTCTTTGTTGATGGCACTTTTGCTTCCATGATGGCTTTGGTTTTATTCTGGTTTATTTCGATCCCTTTTTTATGGACCACAAAACCTAGAAAATCCCCAGCTTGCACACAAAAAGCCCATTTTAGAGGGTTCATTTTTAAACCATATTTTCTCATTCGTTCAAAAGATATCGAAGGTGTTCTATATGACGCTTTCCCGAAATAGACTTAACAACAATATCGTCTATATAGATTTGCATAAAAGTTTCTAAGAAATCATGGAAGATCGAGTTCATCGCCCTTTGGTAAGTTGCCCCTGCATTTTTCAAACCAAAAGACATCACTAACCATTCATAGGTACCTAAGGATCCAGGGCAACGAAATTCTGTTTTTGGGACATCTTCTTCGGCAGTGAATATTTGATTGTACCCAGAATACCCGTCAGGCATACTCAGATATTCATAACCCGCGGCAGAATCGACCAACATTTCCGCCACTGACATTGAATATTCATCTTTTGGGGTTGTAGTATTCAAATATCTAAAATCTATGCAAACCCTTAACGTACCATTCTTTTTTACAACTGGTACAATGTTAGCTAACCATTCGACATACCTGGCAGTACGAATGAAGTTACAACGGAGAAGTCTTTTAACTTCCTCCTTGATTTTCGACAATATTGCTGGGGCAAATTGTCTTGGATTTTGCTTCACCGGCTTCTTCCCAGGTTTAATCGACAATTTTAATTCGACCAGCTCCCTGCTTAAACCAGGAATTTCGTCATAGTCTCATGCGAAACAGTCTTTAAACTCTCTCAGCAACTGGACCACTTCGATCTTGAGTTAAGGATGGATGTTGGCACTAATGTAAGTTGGCCTTTTTATTACCCTCTCTCCCAAGTCTACTTCTTCGAGGGGATCTTGAGCCAGCATCTTAACATTGGTCGCTAGCGGATCCTTCTCGAAACCCAAAGGCTCATCATCATAGATCGCGTGAAGCCTCTGCTTTCGCTCTTCGTCTTGACCTTCGTCAGGTGGTATTGGGTCAAAATCTTTTCCAGGACCTACTGGTGGAGAAACTTCACTGGCTTCGACAACCATGTTTTTTATTTCGGCCTCTAAGGCCAATTGCTGCTTATTTTCGGCTATGTAGGCCGAAATCCTCTTTAATGCTGCGAACTCAGTCATCATCACTGAATTCACTTCCCCACCCTATGGGGTCAATTCCGGCTACTCCTAAATATCCGAAGTTGTCTTCGCCCACTACCTCTATATCCCACCGGAAACCACAGTAGGTGTGGAGCGATAAGGAACATTAGGCGTTGTCATCAGGGGTGAATGAAAACTCAGCCGAATCACATGGGGCTATAGTAGCTAAGTGCTTGTCGAATTAGCGTCTGTCGACATGATTAACAGGGGTTTTGAAATATCCCTGATCCGCCTCTATAATTTCAAGAATGCCATCTGGACGCCAAATTATAATCCTCTGGTGCATCAAAGACGGGACTGCTCCGACTCCATGGATTCATTCTCTTCCGAACAACATGTTGTAGTTTGCCTTTGTTTCTACAATCATGAACATTGTGGACCTAGTGACCGTTCCTACAGTCAATTCAACTTGGATAGCCCTCAGGATGGAGCCTACTTTGCCTTCATAATTGGTCAACACCATATTATGAGGTTTGGCATCAGTGTCATATTTGCCAATTTTCGCCAACATGCGATGGGGCGTCAGATTCACAATCGCTCCACAATATACCCGTATTTTGTTAACTGGGATATTTTCGACTTTTCCGGTGATGAAGAGGGGTTTTAAATGGCTCTTAGTGGTGTCACTAGGTCTCTCGAAAAAAGCATTATGCTCTTCGACACAACCATTATTCATTATATAGTAACAAACTGGTTTGTGGGTGGCCATTTGCCTTTCGGTGATACTATCATTATCATCGACTTCGGTGATCTGATCGAATTCTCTGGGCATCACGGATACCACTCCGACCAGAATGTTTAAGGAATCCTCTGAACCAGAGTAGAAGTTGTCAGTTAATAACTCGTCTTCGGCAGCCATCTGATTTTCTCCGGCCGTCTTGTTTGAAATCTTGGGATCTCTTTTGGTGAGGTTAGAGCCATCCTTTTTCTTCACCATTACGTTGGTACTTGATTCAGCCTGATCCATTTCGCCAGCTTCTCTTTTTGGCTTCTCGCCTTCTCTGTTCTCTTCTTCACTGGGACCTCGTCATGGGATTCTTTCCTTTATAGTTTTCAGACACATGTGCGGTCCTTTTGTCAGATCGGAATTCTTGGCGATAGGCCAACGATGAACCTCTTTCAACCTCGAACTTCTGCCACTTGCCATGACCATGTTTTCTCCCCTCAGTTTGCTTGACCCACTTCCCATCTGACCCATCCATGCTTGGCTTAAAGGTTATGGATTGGAAGTTTCGTCCAGTTTGTTTGGTTTCATTCAACTTCACCATAGGGCGCCTAGGATCATGATATCTCCTGGGATCAAAGACCCTTTCTGGCTTACCCGCTTGATTATTATGGATGGCTTTATGGCCATTTTGGTGGTTCACTCTCCTAACCCCCTCCATATTCTGAGCTGCCTTTTTGTCGAAGACAACACTTCACCTGGGGCATAACATCACCTCCAATTTCTTCTTTTGGCACCTTCGAAGGAAATCTGACAATGTTTCTTCTTCCTCAGGAAAGGAGACCTTATTGTATTCCTCTTGCTTACCTTCATCATTGACTTCCATTGAGACCTCTCGAGATACCTCCACCATATTAACTTCCATGTGGATATCCTCAGTAATAGCCAACTTTTGGAATTGTTTTTGAAGGCCGCCAGTGGCCTTGTCCAGCTGAATGAAACTATCAGCAGTCTCTTTAGTGATCATTACTAACTTTGAATTTCTAGCATCCTCGATATCTGAGGCTTCAACATTTTCCTTCTCGATGTCCTCCGTACCCCTTAGGGCCAAACCATCACGAGGTGCCTGCTCGAAGTACTCATGTACTTTAACCACGACAGGCTCATGGACGAACTCTTCAGTAACTTCGATCATACAGAAATCATCAGCAACTTCAATGAAATTCACCTCCTCTCGCGCAGTATAATGATCTTCAACAATTTGTAGAGGATCAAAGTCAATTTTTATCTGGCTCCGTGGCTTATCACCGAATTTGAGTCTTCCCTCCTGAATTGCATTCTGCACCAGATCCCTGAAAAGAAAACATTGAGACATTTTATGACCCAAAAAACCATGGTATTTACAAAACCCTCGTTTCTTTCTCTGTTCTAAAGGAGGCATTTTAGCACCCGAAGGTACTATCATTTGAACATCTTTAACTAGTAGGTCGAAAATTTCGTCACATTTCATAACGTCGAAAGTATATGTTTTCTTAGGAAACCTGTCATTCTTTTCAGGTTCGACAGGGTTTCTCCTGTTCGAAGGGGCCAAAACTTTGCATGCATATGGTGGCCCATGTGTCAATTCAGCAAGATCGATCTCAGTATCGTCGAAGTCTGGAACTCCAAAGCCTGAATCTTCGTGATCTTTCCTAAAATCGACATACGCTACCCTTTTACCTTTGTTTGTTCTAGCCTTTTCTTCTTTTAAACGTTCTACCTGTCGAACTCTGTCAGCCAACTAGGCCATATCCCTTAGGTATTGAGTATCCAATTTCTTTCTAATCGAGTAATCAAGGCCCCCAACGGCCATTTTGACCAACTCATGTTCTGGAACTTGCATAAAACACCTGGCTTTGAGTAGTCAAAATCTATTCAGGTAGTCGTCAGTTGGCTCAGTGAATTTTCGTCTAACACTAGCTAACTCTTTCAAACTTATCTTTGTTTGCCCCATGTAGAATTGTTCATGGAACATTCTTTCTAGCTGGTTCCATGAATGGATCAAATTCTGGGGCAAAGTTGTGAACCATGTAAAAGCATTCTTGGTAAGAGAACTTGGAAAAAATTTCATCCGAAGATTCTCATTATTTGACATATCTCCAGCTTCAATTAGATATCTCGCCACGTGTTCGACAGTAGGCTCAGTAGTATCCCCGACAAACTTGGTGAATTTGGGGATGTTGGTCCTCAGGGGCGCATCTGCCTGTAAGACATATTATGCCAAAGGTGATGTATAATTTGGTCTTCTAAGACCAAAATTCACCCCATTTCGAACCATAATTCTCTCGACTATAGCTGCTAGATTATTATCCGATGCCACATCATCATGTCGAACTTGCCGTATGATATCATCAGCATTTTGATTCCTCTTTACCATTAACACCCTTGGTTCCCTGGGTAAATGTGGTTCGATCCTAGGAGGTACTACTATTCCCCCTTGATTTTGTGGGATCTGGTTAATGGTGAGGTCCTCCTCAAGCGTGGGCTCTTGATTCTCTCTTACCTAATCCTTGGGCAGGGGACGCTGGTGCTGAGGTATACCAAGAAACTCAGACATTCGAGCCACTTGTGCTGTCATTTGTTGATTCGACTGAGTTGTATTCTGAATCAAAGGATTTAGCACAGTGGCCAAAGTTTGAGTTAACATCTGGACCATTTCATGATTGCTTTCGTCCATCTGTTTCTTCCATGTCGCCGTAGAATTATTGGTAAGAGTGGCTAGTTGTATTGGGTGTCTTAAACCTAACGCCTGATTGGTTTGACCCACGTTTATCCCGGACCCTTGTACTGGTGAATTTATGTTAGTCGTTGGTTCCGAAAAAGTAGAACCCACATTTTGTAGATTGGCCATCATTGAAGTTGGCATTCCATACGTCTGTTCTCGACCGCTAAATGATATTGAAAAACCAGGGGGTACCAACAACCTATATTCTTTCGTGATCTGTTTTATGACTAACCCTGAGTCTCCCATTATCTCGACCCGAGTTTCCCCCAATTCCAACAACATTTCAAGTCCTACTATGAGGGCTTCATATTCAGCTTCGTTATTCGAACAAATGCCTTCTACTTTATATTGGAATGTCGTTGGAATTTTATTTGGAGAAATAATTACAATTCTGACACATGTGCCATTTTTATGGCTAGATCCGTCGAAGTATAGCTTCGATGGTCCTAATTCAACATAGTTTAAAGCGTCGGCGTCAATGGAGTGATCAACTATGAAGTCTGCTACTACTTGGCCTTTCACGGTTTTTAATGGCATATATGTTAAGGAAAATTGAGTCAATGCCAATGCCCATTTCCCAATTCGACTATACAAAATTGGTTTAGATAACATATGTTGAATAATATCATGATGAGATGAAACATACACGTCAACAGGTTTGATATAATGCTTCAGTTTTGTACAGGAGAAATATAAGCATAAACACAACTTTTCGATCATGCTATATCTAGTTTCTGCATCGTTTAAAACCATACTGAGGTAATAAATAGCTATTTCAACACCATTATCATCCTCTTGTGCTAACATGCTCCCTAAGGTTTTATCAGATGCAGATATGTACAATCTCATACTTTTATTTCTACAAGATGGCGTCAAAATTGGTGGGTGGCTCAAGTATGGTTTGATCTTATCAAACGCCACTCGCTGAGCTTGCCCCCATTCGAACACTTCCTTGTCGAGTCGAAGCAAAGGCGAAAATGCTTGCGTTTTCCCACTAAGGTTTGAGATAAATCTTCTTAGGAAATTGATCTTGCCCAGCAGTGACTGCAGACCTTTCTTTGTTGATGGCGCTTTTGCTTCCATGATGGCTTTGGTTTTATTCTGGTTTATTTCGATCCCTTTTTTATGGACCACAAAACCTAGAAAATCCCCAGCTTGCACACAAAAAGCCCATTTTAGAGGGTTCATTTTTAAACCATATTTTCTCATTCGTTCAAAAGATATTCGAAGGTGTTCTATATGACTCTTTCCCGAAATAGACTTAACAACAATATCGTCTATATAGATTTGCATAAAAGTTTCTATGAAATCATGGAAGATCGAGTTCATCGCCCTTTGGTAAGTTGCCCCTGCATTTTTCAAACCAAAAGACATCACTAACCATTCATAGGTACCTAAGGATCCAGGGCAACGAAATTCTATTTTTGGGACATCTTCTTCGGCAGTGAATATTTGATTGTACCCAGAATACCCGTCAGGCATACTCAGATATTCATAACCCGCGGCAGAATCGACCAACATTTCCGCCACTGGCATTGAATATTCATCTTTTGGGGTTGTAGTATTCAAATATCTAAAATCTATGCAAACCCTTAACGTGCCATTCTTTTTTACAACTGGTACAATGTTAGCTAACCATTCGACATACCTGGCAGTACGAATGAAGTTACAACGGAGAAGTCTTTTAACTTCCTCCTTGATTTTCGACAATATTGCTGGGGCAAATTGTCTTGGATTTTGCTTCACCGGCTTCTTCCCAGGTTTAATCGACAATTTTAATTCGACCAGCTCCCTGCTTAAACCAGGAATTTCGTCATAGTCTCATGCGAAACAGTCTTTAAACTCTCTCAGCAACTGGACCACTTCGATCTTGAGTTAAGGATGGATGTTGGCACTAATGTAAGTTGGCCTTTTTATTACCCTCTCTCCCAAGTCTACTTCTTCGAGGGGATCTTGAGCAAGCATCTTAACATTGGTCGCTAGCGGATCCTTCTCGAAACCCAAAGGCTCGTCATCATAGATCGCGTGAAGCCTCTGGTTTCGCTCTTCGTCTTGACCTTCGTCAGGTGGTATTGGGTCAAAATCTTTTCCAGGACCTACTGGTGGAGAAACTTCACTAGCTTCGACAACCATGTTTTTTATTTCGGCCTCTAAGGCCAATTGCTGCTTATTTTCGGCTATGTAGGCCGAAATCCTCTTTAATGCTGCGAACTCAGTCATCATCACTGAATTCACTTCCCCACCCTATGGGGTCAATTCCGGCTACTCCTAAATATCCGAAGTTGTCTTCGCCCACTACCTCTCTATCCCACCGGAAACCACAGTAGGTGTGGAGCGATAAGGAACATTAGGCGTTGTCATCAGGGGTGAATGAAAACTCAGCCGAATCACATGGGGCTATAGTAGCTAAGTGCTTGTCGAATTAGCGTCTGTCGACATGATTAACAGGGGTTTTGAAATATCCCTGATCCGCCTCTATAATTTCAAGAATACCATCTGGACGCCAAATTATAATCCTCTGGTGCATCAAAGACGGGACTGCTCCGACTCCATGGATTCATTCTCTTCCGAACAACATGTTGTAGTTTGCCTTTGTTTCTACAATCATGAACATTGTGGACCTAGTGACCGTTCCTACAGTCAATTCAACTTGGATATCCCTCAGGATGGAGCCTACTTTGCCTTCATAATTGGTCAACACCATATTATGAGGTTTGGCATCAGTGTCATATTTGCCAATTTTCGCCAACATGCGATGGGGCGTTAGATTCACAATCGCTCCACAATATACCCGTATTTTGTTAACTCGGATATTTTCGACTTTTCCGGTGATGAAGAGGGGTTTTAAATGGCTCTTAGTGGTGTCACTAGGTCTCTCGAAAAAAGCATTATGCTCTTCTACACAACCATTATTCATTATATAGTAACAAACTGGTTTGTGGGTGGCCATTTGCCTTTCGGTGATACTATCATTATCATCGACTTCGGTGATCTGATCGAATTCTCTGGGCATCACGGATACCACTCCGACCAGAATGTTTAAGGAATCCTCTGAACCAGAGTAGAAGTTGTCAGTTAATAACTCGTCTTCGGCAGCCATCTGATTTTCTCCGGCCGTCTTGTTTGAAATCTTGGGATCTCTTTTGGTGAGGTTAGAGCCATCCTTTTTCTTCACCATTACGTTGGTACTTGATTCAGCCTGATCCATTTCGCCAGCTTCTCTTTTTGGCTTCTCGCCTTCTCTGTTCTCTTCTTCACTGGGACCTCGTCATGGGATTCTTTCCTTTATAGTTTTCAGACACATGTGCGGTCCTTTTGTCAGATCGGAATTCTTGGCGATAGGCCAACGATGAACCTCTTTCAACCTCGAACTTCTGCCACTTGCCATGACCATGTTTTCTCCCCTCAGTTTGCTTGACCCACTTCCCATCTGACCCATCCATGCTTGGCTTAAAGGTCATGGATTGGAAGTTTCGTCCAGTTTGTTTGGTTTCATTCAACTTCACCATAGGGCGCCTAGGATCATGATATCTCCTGGGATCAAAGACCCTTTCTGGCTTACCCGCTTGATTATTATGGATGGCTTTATGGCCATTTTGGTGGTTCACTCTCCTAACCCCCTCCATATTTTGAGCTGCCTTTTTGTCGAAGACAACACTTCACCTGGGGCATAACATCACCTCCAATTTCTTCTTTTGGCACCTTCGAAGGAAATCTGACAATGTTTCTTCTTCCTCAGGAAAGGAGACCTTATTGTATTCCTCTTGCTTACCTTCATCATTGACTTCCATTGAGACCTCTCGAGATACCTCCACCATATTAACTTCCATGTGGATATCCTCAGTAATAGCCAACTTTTGGAATTGTTTTTGAAGGCCGCCAGTGGCCTTGTCCAGCTGAATGAAACTATCAGCAGTCTCTTTAGTGATCATTACTAACTTTGAATTTCTAGCATCCTCGATATCTGAGGCTTCAACATTTTCCTTCTCGATGTCCTCCGTACCCCTTAGGGCCAAACCATCACGAGGTGCCTGCTCGAAGTACTCATGTACTTTAACCACGACAGGCTCATGGACGAAGTCTTCAGTAACTTCGATCATACAGAAATCATCAGCAACTTCAATGAAATTCACCTCCTCTCGCGCAGTATAATGATCTTCAACAATTTGTAGAGGATCAGAGTCAATTTTTATCTGGCTCCGTGGCTTATCACCGAATTTGAGTCTTCCCTCCTGAATTGCATTCTGCACCAGATCCCTGAAAAGAAAACATTGAGACATTTTATGACCCAAAAAACCATGGTATTTACAAAACCCTCGTTTCTTTCTCTGTTCTAAAGGAGGCATTTTAGCACCCGAAGGTACTATCATTTGAACATCTTTAACTAGTAGGTCGAAAATTTCGTCACATTTCATAACGTCGAAAGTATATGTTTTCTTAGGAAACCTGTCATTCTTTTCAGGTTCGACAGGGTTTCTCCTGTTCGAAGGGGCCAAAACTTTGCATGCATATGGTGGCCCATGTGTCAATTCAGCAAGATCGATCTCAGTATCGTCGAAGTCTGGAACTTCAAAGCCTGAATCTTCGTGATCTTTCCTAAAATCGACATACGCTACCCTTTTACCTTTGTTTGTTCTAGCCTTTTCTTCTTTTAAACGTTCTACCTGTCGAACTCTGTCAGCCAACTAGGCCATATCCCTTAGGTATTGAGTATCCAATTTCTTTCTAATCGAGTAATCAAGGCCCCCAACGGCCATTTTGACCAACTCATGTTCTGGAACTTGCATAAAACACCTGGCTTTGAGTAGTCAAAATCTATTCAGATAGTCGTGTTGGTGTAAGCCCTAGAGGCCAATACATTTTGGTACTTGTATAGAATAATAAAAGGCATTCTCTTTATTATGGTTGATTAATAAAGTCCCTGGAATAGATAGTCCGTTTAATGTATTAAGTGTGACTTAATCATGAGAACACATTAAACATAAGGACACTATTCCTAAAGTATCCGTAGTCGAGCTTTAGTGTGAAGTGGGATAACATTAAAGCATTAAGACTATTATGTTTGTAGACTGATGATCACATCTCATGGATCATGGATAAAGAGTTATCAAGTCTTAAACATAGGTATGAATATTAGGAGTAATATTTATACCGGATTGACCCGCTATGAGAATACTATATAGAAAGTTATGCAAAGTGTCATAAGTTAATCTCATGGTGATAATAGTGTATTCCACTCTTCGACCTGAAACCACTATGGATCCTAGATGTAGAGTCGAGTGCTTTATTGCTGATCCAACGTTGTCCGTAACTAGATAACCATAAAGACAGTTGATGGGTACTCCACAAAGCATGCTGAGGGACATGAGTGTCCTAGATGGAATTTGCCCATCCTGCGTAACAGGATAAATGTCTATGGGCCCAATATTGAACTGAACAAGGATGACACGGTCTATGCCTTATGTTCAATATAGACATAAGGGCAAAAGGGTAATTATACACATAAGTATTATCACAGAAGGAATTGTCAGATCACTTGACATTTTCGTGTCTTGGGTAGCAGTGATGTGTTGCTAGATACCGCTCACTGTTTATTATGTTAAATGCGTGATTTAATATAATTGCCAACGTCACGAAAACCTACAGGGTCACACACAAAGGACGGATTGATGAGAGATAAAGTAACTAAGGAATACCGTAAGGTACGGTGCCCTTAAGTGGATTATAGAACATCGTAACGTACGGTGTGCTTGAGTAGAATACGAAATATGGTAAGGTACCATGGGCTTAAGTGATTTTGGGCATATTATAAGATATGGGCCAAAATACACTTAAGTGGGCTTTTAGCTTGAAGCCCACACAAGTGGTTCTATAAATAGAACCCTTGTGCAGAAGCATTATTGGCGGTTGCATTATTTTCGTTTTCTCTCTCACTCTCTCTCTCTCTCACTCAAAGCCTTCATTCGTATCAGCTAGCACTGAGATTGAAGGAAACCGTTCGTGTGGACTGAGTAGAGACGTTGTCATCGTTCAACGTTCGTGATCGTTTCGTGGGTCTGCATCAAAGGTTTTGTTCGTCACAAGAGATCTGCACCAAAGGTTTCGATCATCACAAGAGGTAAATATTCTATCACTGATCATGACCATTCGTAAGGATCTCTAAAGGAGAAAATTTTAATTTCCGTTGCGTTTTGGACCGCAATTCTCCTTCAAGTCGTCAGTTGGCTCAGTGAATTTTCGTCTGACACTAGCTAACTCTTTCAAACTTATCTTTGTTTGCCCCATGTAGAATTGTTCATGGAACATTCTTTCTAGCTGGTTCCATGAATGGATTAAATTCTGGGGCAAAGTTGTGAACCATGTAAAAGCATTCTTGGTAAGAGAACTTGGAAAAAATTTCATCCGAAGATTCCCATTATTTGACATATCTCCAGCTTCAATTAGATATCTCGCCACGTGTTCGACAGTAGGCTCAGTAGTATCCCCGACAAACTTGGTGAATTTGGGGATGTTGGTCCTCAGGGGTGCATTTGCCGGTAAGACATATTATGCCAAAGGTGATGTATAATTTGGTCTTCTAAGACCAAAATTCACCCCATTTCGAACCATAATTCTCTCGACTATAGCTGCTAGATTATTATCCGATGCCACATCATCATGTCGAACTTGCCGTATGATATCATCAGCATTTTGATTCCTCTTTACCATTAACACCCTTGGTTCCCTGGGTAAATGTGGTTCGATCCTAGGAGGTACTACTATTCCCCCTTGATTTTGTGGGATCTGGTTAATGGTGAGGTCCTCCTCAAGCGTGGGCTCTTGATTCTCTCTTACCTAATCCTTGGGCAGGGGACGCTGGTGCTGAGGTATACCAAGAAACTCAGACATTCGAGCCATTTGTGCTGTCATTTGTTGATTCGACTGAGTTGTATTCTGAATCAAAGGATTTAGCACAGTGGCCAAAGTTTGAGTTAACATCTGGACCATTTCATGATTGCTTTCGTCCATCTGTTTCCTCCATGTCGCCGTAGAATTATTGGTAAGAGTGGCTAGTTGTACTGGGTGTCTTAAACCTAACGCCTGATTGGTTTGACCCACGTTTATCCCGGACCCTTGTACTGGTGAATTTATGTTAGTCGTTGGTTCCGAAAAAGTAGAACCCACATTTTGTAGATTGGCCATCATTAAAGTTGGCATTCCATACGTCTGTTCTCGACCGCTAAATGGTATTGAAAAACCAGGGGGTACCAACAACCTATTTGGAATGTCCCTAACCAGTGAAGGAGTGTAGGAAGGTCCCCTAAGTCCAACATAAGTCAGAATTGGTTCAGAGTGAGAGATCGAATGCATAGGCATCAAACTCACCATAGACGAAACTATTTTGGACGCATGTGTCATGCCCGTATTTTCCCCCATCGAAGAAGAAGAAGGCACTATGCTACTAGTTGATGGGTTTTGAGAATTCTGAGTTTTTGGCGGATTCATATTCGCCATCCCCGTCAGTGATTCTCTCCCTATTCTTTGTTCGTCGTTTATGGCAATTTTACCACTTCTTAAAAGCATACAACGATTCTTTTCTCAAACAAAACTTAGCAATCAAACAGAACGTTAGCACTAGTCCCACTAGGCATGCCAATTTGTTTACCTTGAAAAATGGTAAACAACCGCTGATCTTCCAAATTTCTAAATTTGGTCACTCACAGGATCGATCAGATTGATCCTAGGACATGTGCTAAATTTCTCGTAAACGTAACGTTAATAAATGATCGAACTAAACGTCGAATCAAAGCATTAAATAAAAACTGAAGACAAAAGAGTGACTTGAACAAAAGAACAATCTTAAATCAGTATTTAGAACTATTAAAGAAGAAGTAAATGACGGGAATTGTAAAAAGGTTGAGAATAATCAAAATGGTTTGTAAGCGTTGGAATCTTTAAGACTGTAAGGTAAAAGTTCAAGGTAAGGAAAGGAACTAAGGATCTCTAAACTTGTAAATGACGAAGTAAGAAATAAAGTGTTTGAGAGTAAAGAACAAGGAAAGACGTTTCTGAAGTGAAAGTAAAGATAACTTTATAATGCTTTGAAATGATTAAACAATGGTGTAGACAACGTACATTCTGCATTAGTGTGATCGGTCGCCGAAATTTAATTTGGTTTTAATTAATTAAAGGAATTAAAATTAATAATAATAATAATGTGTTTGTTATTATTGCCTTGTTGTGATCAGTTATGGCCTTAGTCTTTCTTTATTTTATTTTGGGTTTTTAAATACGACCTGCGTGTCGTGCCTCTCCTTTTGATCTCTTAATGTAACTTCTTTTCTCATCTCAAACCCTCGTATGTAAAACGAGTTTCTTCTGTAATGTAATGATATGAAGAAAGAGAAGAATTCAATATCAAAGGAGAATAATGATATGAAGAAAGAGAAGAATTCAAGATCAAAGGAGGACAACCTTGAAGATCTTGCTTGGAGAAGCTTAGAGAAGAATTCAATACTAAAGGAGGACAACCTTGAAGATCTTGCTTGGAGAAGCTTAGATCGTTATTAGGTTAACTTAGGTTCTCTCATTGGCTTGAGAGAACAATTGCGCTAGGGGCCATAACTGTTTCATTTTGTATGTATGTTGATGCATGTGAATGTATGTTGATGCATGTGAGAGACGATTTATATGATAAATAAGCCGGTGAGATCATAACAATTGCAATTCCCTCAAACTAAAATATTAAGTTTATGCTTTCCAAGTTCTAGCACTCATCAAGACTAGTATCGGATAATGTAGGTTTCGCCAAAGCGAGGTGCATGTTCTATATTAGTAAGGTGCGATGGGATAATTGTAATATCCAACTGCTAAAACAATGGGTCAAACTTAACTAAACAAATTATGATGATATTATATATGTTTGCTTTCCAAGTTTTAGCACTCATCAAGACTAGTATCGGATAATGTAGGTTTCGCCAAAGCGAGGTGCATGTTCTATATTAGTAAGGTGCGATGGGATAATTGTAATATCCAACTGCTAAGACAATGGGTCAAACTTAATTATAATAATATCATATATGTTTTAGAAGCAAGAGTTGGGAATGATCCATATGATGGATTCGAATAAGGAGTTATTCACCCAACTGAAATTTTCGAGAGTTGTATGAGATACAATTGGAAGGAGTTCCTACCTAAATAACCTAGTTTTGTGTAATCCGCCTACGTGGACTTAGAACGAAGTGAAATATGGATCTCGACCCACTAGAAAATCTTCCAACGGGATTTTCCGAATCAAATGATGAGGGTCATTTGTTTTGAGTAAAATAGTGGGAGCATATTTAATTAAAGGCCTAATTAAATATGTCAATGATACTTATATTTTCTTAATCCTTATGTAGATAACCATGACAGCAAACACCTCTAACAACATCTTGCGATCAATCCTTGACAAAGAAAAATTGTCTGGGACAAATTTTCTGGATTGGCACCGAAACCTGAGGATTGTCCTCAAACATGATAAAAAGCTGTATGTCTTGGAGACACCTGTTCCTGAAGAGGAACCTCCTAGTTCTGCACCTAAGGCAGAAAGAGATGCTTATAAGAAGCATGTCGATGATGCCAATGAAACTGCTTGTCTCATGCTGGCTACCATGAACTCAGAATTGCAAAAGCAACATGAGAACATGTCAGCGTTCGATATGATCGAACACCTGAAGCTGCTCTATCAAGAGCAAGCAAGGCATGAGAGGTTTGAAGTTTCAAAAGCCCTTTTCCAAAGCAAGTTAGCTGAGGGAGCCCCTGTAGGTCCCCATGTACTCAAGATGATTGGGTATGTGGAAAACCTTGAGAGATTGGGTTTTCCCCTCGAAAAGGAACTTGCGACTGATTTGATCTTGCAATCGTTGCCAGATAGTTTCAGTCAATTTGTCCTAAATTTCAATATGATTGATATGGACAAATCTCTTCCTGAACTGCTCGCCATGTTAAGAACTGCCGAGCAGAATCTGAAGTCAAAAGGGAAGTCCATTCTGATGATCGGAAATGGAAAGAGACAGAACAAAAGGCCCACCAAGCAGGGTGATAAAGGGAAAGGCAAGGAAGTTGCCAAACCCAGACCCACCGTTGCTGCTTTGACGCCTAGTGGAGGCATAGCAAAGGCAGACACCTGCTTCCATTGCGGTAAGACCGGACACTGGAAGAGAAACTGCCCAAAGTACCTGGAAGATACGAAGAATGGAGTAGAGACTTCAACTTCAGGTATTTTTGTTATTAATTCATCTACTTCTGCATCATGGGTATTAGATATTGGATGCGGTTCTCACACTTGTACAAATGTGTAGGGGCTGAAAGGGAGTAGAGATTTGGCAAAAGGTGAAGTTGACCTACGAGTTGGCAATGGAGCAAAGGTTGCTACTTTAGCCGTAGGATCTTATTAACTTTACCTAGTGGTTTTATAATTCAGTTAGAGAACTGTTATTATGTATCTGCAATTAGCAGGAATATTATTTCCATTTCTTGTTTGGACAAGTTTGGTTTTTCATTTATAATAAAGAACAATTGTTGCTCAATTTATTTGAATGATATATTCTATGCTACTGCACAAGTGAGCAATTGACTATATGTCCTTGATCTCATAATGCCAACTTATAACATTAATACTAAAAGGATGAAACCTAATGAGTTAAATCCATGATGAGTCACGTTGATCTTCCAAACTCCATTTGCGGACATGCACTATTGACTACAGCTTACACACTTAACCATGTTCCGTCCAAAAGGTTAATAAGACACCATATGAGATATGGAGTGGTAAGAAACCACATATGTCTTACATAAAGATTTGGGGTTGCGAGGTTTATGTGAAACGACAAATTTCAACTAAGCTTGAGCCCAAATCTGACAAATGCTTATTTGTGGGGTATCCTAAAGAAACAAGAGGGTATTACTTCTACAATCCTTCTGAGGGCAAAGTGTTTGTCGCTCGAACTGGAGTTTTCCTAGAAAAGGAATTTTATTTCCAAAGGAACCAGTGGGAGGAAAGTAGAGCTTGAAGAAATTCAGGAGTCACAAAGCATAGATACACCTATGGAGGAATTAGAGCAGGAAACACAAGAAGTTGTGTAAGAGCAACCTGCTCAAGTAGAACAAGACCAGCGTAGGTCAGACAGGATACGTCACCTACCTGAGATATATGGATATCTGATCAAGGTGATGTATTACTCATGGATCAAGATGAGCTTGTGACCTACTCATGGAATCTTCGTTTTGATGAAACAGTAAAACAATATGGATTCATCAAGAACGAAGATGAGCCTTGTGTCTACAAGAAGGTTAGTGGGAGCATGATCGTATTCCTGGTATTATATTACTTATTGGAAACGATATCCCTACCCTGCAACAAGCAAAGTCTTGGGTGGGGAAATGCTTATCTATGAAGGACCTAGGTGAAGCAGCCTATATATTAGGAATCAGAATCTATAGAGATAGATCACAAAAACTGCTTGGCCTAAGTCAGAGTACATACATAGACAAAGTGTTGAGACGCTTTAATATGCATGATTCCAAGAAAGGATTCATACCTATGCAACATGGCCTGTGTCTATCAAAAACACAATCCCCTTTAACTAAGGAAGAAAGGGATCGCATGAATAAGATTCCATATGCATCTGCAATAGGATCTATCATGTATGCCATGTTATGTACTCGACCAGATGTCTCGTATGCTTTGAGTGCAACGAGTAGGTACCAATCTGATCCTGGTGATGCTCACTGGGTAGCTGTCAAGAATATCCTTAAGTATTTAAGAAGGACTAAGGACTCATTCTTGATATATGGAGGTCAGGAAGAGTTGGCTGTAATTGGATACACCGATGCTAGCTTCCAGACAGATAAGGATGACTTTAGATCGCAATATGGTTATGTGTTTTGCTTAAACGGTGGCGCTGTGAGCTGGAAAAGTTCAAAGCAAGATACAGTTGCTGATTCTACAACCGAGGCCGAGTATATTGCTGCCTCAAGTGCAGCAAAGGAAGCTGTTTGGATCAAAAAGTTCATTAGTGAACTTGGCATAGTTCCTAGCATTGTGGATCCCATTGGTCTCTACTGTGATAACAATGGTGCTATCGCACAAGCCAAGGAGCCTAGATCTCACCAACGATCCAAACACATACTTAGGCGTTATCATCTCATTCGAGAGATAATAGATAGAGGAGATGTGAAAATATGCAGAGTACCTACACTTGACAATATAGCTGACCCACTGACAAAGCCTCTTGCGCAGCAGAAGCATGATGGCCATACTAGATCAATGGGCATACGGGGTATGCCTGATTGGCTCTAGTGCTAGTTGGAGATTGTTGGTGTAAGCCCTAGAGGCCAATACATTTTGGTACTTGTATCGAATAATAAAAGGCATTCTCTTTATTATGGTTGATTAATAAAGTCCCTGGAATAGATAGTCCGTTTAATGTATTAAGTGTGACTTAATCATGAGAACACATTAAACATAAGGACACTATTCCTAAAGTATCCGTAGTCGAGCTTTAGTGTGAAGTGGGATAACATTAAAGCATTAAGACTATTATGTTTGTAGACTGATGATCACATCTCATGGATCATGGATAAAGAGTTATCAAGTCTTAAACATAGGTATGAATATTAGGAGTAATATTTATATCGGATTGACCCGCTATGAGAATACTATATAGAAAGTTATGCAAAGTGTCATAAGTTATTCTCATGGTGATAATAGTGTATTCCACTCTTCGACCTGAAACCACTATGGATCCTAGATGTAGAGTCGAGTGCTTTATTGCTGATCCAACATTGTCCGTAACTGGATAACCATAAAGACAGTTGATGGGTACTCCACAAAGCATGCTGAGGGACATGAGTGTCCTAGATGGAATTTGCCCATCCTGCGTAACAGGATAAATGTCTATGGGCCCAATATTAAACTGAACAAGGATGACACGGTCTATGCCTTGTGTTCAATATAGACATAAGGGCAAAAGGGTAATTATACACATAAGTATTATCACAGAAGGAATTGTCAGATCACTTGACATTTTCGTGTCTTGGGTAGCAGTGATGTGTTGCTAGATACCGCTCACTGTTTATTATGTTAAATGCGTGATTTTATATAATTGCCAACGTCACGAAAACCTACAGGGTCACACACAAAGGACGGATTGATGAGAGATAGAGTAACTAAGGAATACCGTAAGGTACGGTGCCCTTAAGTGGATTATAGAACATCGTAACGTACGGTGTGCTTGAGTAGAATACGAAATATGGTAAGGTACCATGGGCTTAAGTGATTTTGGGCATATTATAAGATATGGGCCAAAATACACTTAAGTGGGCTTTTAGCTTGAAGCCCACACAAGTGGTTCTATAAATAGAACCCTTGTGCAGAAGCATTATTGGCGATTGCATTATTTTCGTTTTCTCTCTCACTCTCTCTCTCTCTCACTCAAAGCCTTCATTCGTACCAGCTAGCACTGAGATTGAAGGAAACCGTTCGTGTGGACTGAGTAGAGACGTTGTCATCGTTCAACGTTCGTGATCGTTTCGTGGGTCTGCATCAAAGGTTTTGTTCGTCACAAGAGATCTGCACCAAAGGTTTCGATCATCACAAGAGGTAAATATTCTATCACTGATCATGACCATTCGTAAGGATCTCTAAAGGAGAAAATTTTAATTTCCGTTGCATTTTGGACCGCAATTCTCCTTCAAGTCGTCAGTTGGCTCAGTGAATTTTCGTCTGACACTAGCTAACTCTTTCAAACTTATCTTTGTTTGCCCCATGTAGAATTGTTCATGGAACATTCTTTCTAGCTGGTTCCATGAATGGATTAAATTCTGGGGCAAAGTTGTGAACCATGTAAAAGCATTCTTGGTAAGAGAACTTGGAAAAAATTTCATCCGAAGATTCCCATTATTTGACATATCTCCAGCTTCAATTAGATATCTCGCCACGTGTTCGACAGTAGGCTCAGTAGTATCCCCGACAAACTTGGTGAATTTGGGGATGTTGGTCCTCAGGGGTGCATTTGCCGGTAAGACATATTATGCCAAAGGTGATGTATAATTTGGTCTTCTAAGACCAAAATTCACCCCATTTCGAACCATAATTCTCTCGACTATAGCTGCTAGATTATTATCCGATGCCACATCATCATGTCGAACTTGCCGTATGATATCATCAGCATTTTGATTCCTCTTTACCATTAACACCCTTGGTTCCCTGGGTAAATGTGGTTCGATCCTAGGAGGTACTACTATTCCCCCTTGATTTTGTGGGATCTGGTTAATGGTGAGGTCCTCCTCAAGCGTGGGCTCTTGATTCTCTCTTACCTAATCCTTGGGCAGGGGACGCTGGTGCTGAGGTATACCAAGAAACTCAGACATTCGAGCCATTTGTGCTGTCATTTGTTGATTCGACTGAGTTGTATTCTGAATCAAAGGATTTAGCACAGTGGCCAAAGTTTGAGTTAACATCTGGACCATTTCATGATTGCTTTCGTCCATCTGTTTCCTCCATGTCGCCGTAGAATTATTGGTAAGAGTGGCTAGTTGTACTGGATGTCTTAAACCTAACGCCTGATTGGTTTGACCCACGTTTATCCCGGACCCTTGTACTGGTGAATTTATGTTAGTCGTTGGTTCCGAAAAAGTAGAACCCATATTTTGTAGATTGGCCATCATTAAAGTTGGCATTCCATACGTCTGTTCTCGACCGCTAAATGGTATTGAAAAACCAGGGGGTACCAACAACCTATTTGGAATGTCCCTAACCAGTGAAGGAGTGTAGGGAGGTCCCCTAAGTCCAACATAAGTCAGAATTGGTTCAGAGTGAGAGATCGAATGCATAGGCATCAAACTCACCATAGACGAAACTATTTTGGACGCATGCGTCATGCCCGTATTTTCCCCCACCGAAGAAGAAGAAGGCACTATGCTACTAGTTGATGGGTTTTGAGAATTCTGAGTTTTTGGCGGATTCATATTCGCCATCCCCGTCAGTGATTCTCTCCCTATTCTTTGTTCGTCGTTTATGGCAATTTTACCACTTCTTAAAAGCATACAACGATTCTTTTCTCAAACAAAACTTAGCAATCAAACAGAACGTTAGCACTAGTCCCACTAGGCATGCCAATTTGTTTACCTTGAAAAATGGTAAACAACCGCTGATCTTCCAAATTTCTAAATTTGGTCACTCACAGGATCGATCAGATTGATCCTAGGACATGTGCTAAATTTCTCGTAAACGTAACGTTAATAAATGATCGAACTAAACGTCGAATCAAAGCATTAAATAAAAACTGAAGACAAAAGAGTGACTTGAACAAAAGAACAATCTTAAATCAGTATTTAGAACTATTAAAGAAGAAGTAAATGACGGGAATTGTAAAAAGGTTGAGAATAATCAAAATGGTTTGTAAGCGTTGGAATCTTTAAGACTGTAAGGTAAAAGTTCAAGGTAAGGAAAGGAACTAAGGATCTCTAAACTTGTAAATGACGAAGTAAGAAATAAAGTGTTTGAGAGTAAAGAACAAGGAAAGACGTTTCTGAAGTGAAAGTAAAGATAACTTTATAATGCTTTGAAATGATTAAACAATGGTGTAGACAACGTACATTCTGCATTTTACAGTTCTTCTTCACAAGAATACTTAGTAAATTTGTAGGTTTTGTACATAATTTGACACACATTTTTCTAACACTAAGACCTTATATTTATACTGGGTCGAAATAACCGCTCTGATGGTTCTTCAATCACGTTCATACACGTGGCGCCCTGCATGCGTATGTTCGCTCACTCTATTTCCACGTGTATCCTCGCGGTTTCTAATAAAGGTAATCTTCCCTCATTTATTTAAATTTCAAATCTCTGATCGAAACCGTTTTCTAACTGCTCCCTAAGGAACTGCTCTGAAATTTCAGCTATAAGCTTAATCTTTATCCAATCAGCTAAGCCGGTCTACCCTCAGTTGGTCGAATCACTTCTTAGTCGAAACCAACTGTACATGCTTTCCAATTTTGGTAATTTGAAGTAGCCGTCAAAAATTTGAGCTAACAATACCATATGACAATAATACAACAATTGGAAATACATACGTTAAAGAAAAATAAAGATAAAGCAAATAGAAGAAAAAAATAGATAAAAGCAAACACTAAAAGACAAAACAAACTAAACTAGGGTGGACTCGCTTAGGAGAAAATTCTCCAGCAGAGTCACCAGCTGTCGCAACGTGAAAAATAACCGAGCGTAAGGAACACTCAAAATATAAACAAAACAGAGTCACCATCGAATTTTATTTATTACCAAAGAGGGAAAGGGAAAATATCTATAAAATCCATGAAAAACAAAAAGAAATGGTCATCGCAATCAAATCGGGTTCGGGAGTCGGTTATGCAAAGGGAATGTATATTTTTTATACTTAAAGTTTTTTCAAGGTTTAAAAGAGAGACTGCCTTAACTTTTTTTTATTGTTAGACATTATGTTAATCTAATATATGATGTTTAATGTATGATCTGTGTTGTTAAGGTTTTTTTCAAATAACTTCTTTTATTGATAAATGGATGTGGTGATGATTGAACCTGGACATATTTTGTGATGGTTCTCTTTAGAGAAAACTAACTGATTAATTTGGTTCATATTTTCATTTTCAAGTTATCCCATTTCTTTTTTTTGTATAGAAACTCTTATTAAGTTATGGTTGAATAATATGAATGAATACAGTATCCGTTAACATCATATTTTCATTTTCAAGGAGTTATCCCATTTCTTTTTTATAGAAACTCTTATTAAGTTGATGGTTGAATAACATGAATGAATACATTATTTGTTTACATTATAATTTGGGTGATGGGTATAATGACTTTTTGCCAAGTGATCCAATATGCTGATACCGTGTGGTTTCTGACTCATTTTAGCATTCTTTAATTGTTTAGTTAAGGTTTATGCATGAAGTTATGGATATTTAATTTTTGGTGTATGTGTTTTATGTTCCGGTGCTTAATATGCAATGTGTATTTGAGACTAAAGTGTTACTACACATTTGCCTTTATGAAATTTCTCTTCATATATCAAGTAGCTGGTGTTCCAAGCTCATATTACTTTTTGTGTGATCTTGTACAGTTAATCATGGAGCCCGTTCATAGTTCCTCTAAATTTAGATATTCACTCATTTTCTAACACATTACAAATCACTTTAAACCTTTTTATTATTATTATAAAATATTCAAAAAATGATTTTGAGATTTTTAATGCAATTGTATCACTTTGGGTGTAAGTTGTAATACTGTGTCTGTTCAAGTTTCTGACTTTCGCTTAGATTTTTTTCAGGTGTATTTGACATCAGTGTTTTTTTACAAACAAAATGGATGAAAAAAGGAAGGATGGTGTTGACTTTCCCCTTCCCTGAATATTTGGGCAATATTGTAAAGCTTTATGTCTAAATGACCATCTTCCATATTAAAATACAATAATTAATTGAATTCAATTGGTTCTCTTATAGAAAAAAAAAGATTGGTCGAATTTAGACCATCCCCAGTCTCCAATTATTTGAAAATTGTGGTAGAGCTCCCTGTTTTAATAGTCTTCTTTAATTCTAAAACATATTCAAACAAATCATACCTAACTTCTCGCCCCTGTGCGATCAAAACCAATTAAACCTATCTTTTCTCAACCCGCCACATCCAAATTCCTTTCATAAGTAAACTTCTGACACTTGATTCAATGTCAAGTCGTCCCTCTGTTTTTAAAAGATTTTTACAGCAAAAATGGAAGAAACTGATTAGGTTTATACTTACTATGTTTTGAATGTTAGGATATTGTTGTAGAGCTCCATGTTCAAACATTCATCTTCCATATTAAAACATAATAACTACCATAATTATGTCATTTATCTTATAGAATAAAAATATTGATTGGATATCGACATTCTCTTTCCCAATTATTTGGACACTACACTAGACCTTCTCTTGCCAAATAACAAAATTTTGGATGAAAAGAGAGTGATTGGGCTTAGGCCTCTTCCTTTTCGGGCATTCAAGTACTGCAGTAGATCTCCTTTCTTGGATGCCTGTCTCCACTTAAAATCAACTCAACTCATCAAACTTGTTTTCCGCCCTTGCGCGACCCTGATAACATTTTCAAAAAAGAGTACGCTACATCATTTTCAACGCGAAACAAACAAAGAGTTCAACCTCCAAGAGAGACTAGCAAATAAATGTTTAGTCGCTCAAATGTGATCCAAGCATCACTCTCTTTAAAAGTAATCCATCCATTAGTTATCTTTTAGTAGAGCTACGTATGCCTTGAGTTCTTCATAACACCTGAAGATACGTAGGAGCAGGATTGCGAAATCTTGTCAGGCACATTAAAGTTAAAAAACCTTAAGTCTTTCCTTTCTTTGTTTTCTATTTCTTCACTTGAAAAGTAGAAGTTTGCAAATGATATCACACTAACACTCTAACATGAAACTAACTAAATGGGTCCCATCTATTACAATGGATGTGAGGGGTACTAATACTTCCCCTTATATAACGGACTCCGGAATATAATTTGGTTGTGATGACCATTTCTTTTTGTTTTTATGGGTTTTATCGATATTTTCCGTTTCCCTCTTTGGGAATAAACAAAATTCGGTGCCAACTCTATTTTGTTTATATTTTGAGTGTTCCTTACGCTCGGGTATTTTTCACGTTGCGATAGTATGCTTTTGAGATAATGAAGAAGTTTGAAATGGAGCATTGTAATGTAGAAATTACCTCCGCAAAATAAAGATTACAAATGTCAAAGAATGAAGAGGAGTAAGATATTAATCCAACGCAATACATGAGATTGATTGGATCATTATAGTACTTGTGAAATACAAGACCGGACATGGCATTTAGTGTGGGCATAATGAAAATATTTATGAGGAAAGTCAACGGTATCACACTTGGTAGCAATCAAGAGAATTCTGAGATACGTCAACAGTTCAATTGGTTTTATAATTATATTTCCCACAATAGATAAAGGTAGAAGCTGCAAATTGCTCGGTTATACCTACTCAAACTGGCTTGGAGATAAAGATGACACAAAATCCACTGCTATATAGATCTTTATGTATGGAGAAACACCAATCTCTTGGAGTTATAAGAAGGAACCAGTTGTGGCACTCTCTTCTTGGGAGACCGAGTATATTGCAGCATCTATATGTGTGTGTTAATCTATATGGTTGATGAACTTGATGAAGGAGTTATACATCGAATAGAATGAAGCTACAAATTTAAAGATAAACAATATTTTTGCTATAAACCTTACTAAGAACTCTATTGCACATAGGAAAAGCAAGCATATGGAGATGATATTTCACTACTTTAAAGAGCTTGTGAGTGAAGGAAAATTGAAATTGGGGTATTTCAAAAGTGAAGATCATGTAGCCTATTTGCTAACTCAAGGAGTAACGATTGAAGTGTTCAATAGGTAGAAGAAATATATGAGTATGGAAGACTTGGAGGACTTGAATTAAGGTGGTGTGTTATGAAAAAGTGATAATTCAATTTTATGTAACCCGTTAAAGTGAGGTGTAAGTGGTTACCACCCCTTCAACAATATTTATAATAAAATAAAAGCAACATGTAATCGGTTAGAACTTTGGTGTAATTGATTACCACCCTCAAATTTTTAGTCTTTTTGAGACAATAATGTCCTTTAACCGGTTACATATTCGGTGTAACCAGTTACATGTTTGAAAAGTTTGTTTTTCATTTTAGTTGGTTTTCTACATTGATGTGTATTGTTGTCTCTCTCTCTCTCTCTCTCTCTTTATATATATATATATATATATATATATATATATATATATATATATATATATATATATATATATATATATATATATATATATATATATATATATATATATATATATATATATATATATATATATATATATATATATATATATATATATATATATATATATATATATATATATATATATATATATATATATATATATATATATATATATATATATATATATAAACCCCATGTTGGGAGGCCGAGTATATTGCGGGTCTATATGTGTGTGTTAATCTGTAAGGTTAATGAACTTGATGTAGGAGTTGTGCTTCGAATAGAATGAAGCTACAAATTTAATGATAAATATTATTTTCGCTATAAACCTTACTAAGAATCCCATTGAACATAGGAGAAGCAAGCAAATGAAGATGATATTTCACTACTTTAATATGATTGTGAGTGAAGGAAAATTGAAATTGAGGTATTTCAAAAGTGAAGATCATATAGCCTATTTTCAAACTCAAGGAGTAAAATTGAAGTGTTCAATAGGTTGAAGAAGCATATGAGTATGGAAGACTTGGAGGACTTGAATTAAGGTGGCATGTTATGAAAAAATGATAATTCAAGTTTATGTAACCCGCTAAAGTGGGGTGTAAGTGGTTACCACCATTCAAAAACATTTATAATAAAATAAAAGCAACATGTAATCGGTTACAACTTTGGTGTAATTGATTACCACCCTCAATTTATTAGTATTTTTGAGACAATAATGGTATGTAACCGGTTTCACTTTTGGTGTAACCAGTTACATGTTTGAAAAGTTTGTTTTTCATTTTAGTTGGTTTGCTACATTGATGTGTATTGTTCTCTCTCTCTCTCTCTCTCTCTCTCTCTCTCTCTCTCTCTATATTATATATATATATATATATATATATATATATATATATATATATATATATATATATATATATATATATATATATATACCATGTTGGAAGGCCGAGTATATTGCGACGTCTATATGTGTGTGTTAATTTGTATGGTTGATGAACTTGACGAAAGAGTTGTGCATCAACTAGAAAGAAGCTACAAATTAAATGATAAATAATATTTTTGCTATAAACCTTACTAAGAGTCCCATTGCACATAGGAGAAGCAAGCATATGGAGATGATATTTCACTAATTTAAAGAGCTTGTGAGTGAAGGAAATTTGAAATTGGGGTATTTCAAAAGTGAAGATCATGTAGCCGATTTGTTAACTCAAGGAGTAACAACTGAAGTGTTCAATAGGTTGAAGAAGCATATGAGTATGAAATACTTGGAGGAATTGAGTTAAGGTGATGTGTTACGAAAAAATGATAATTCAAGTTTATGTAACCTGCTAAAGTGGGGTGTAAGTGGTTACCACCCCTTCCACAATGTTTATAATAAAATAAAAGCAACATGTAATCGGTTACAACTTTGGTGTAATTGATTACCACACTCAATTTTTAGTATTTTTGAGAAAATAATGTCCTGTAACCGGTTACACTTTTGGTGTAACCAGTTACATGTTCGAAAAGTTTGATTTTCATTTTAGTTGGTTTGCTACATTGATATGTATTGCTCTCTCTCTCTCTCTCTCTCTCTCTCTCTCTCTCTCTCGCTCTCTCTCTCTCTCTCTCTCTCTATATATATATATATATATATATATATATATATATATATATATATATATATATATATATATATATATATATATATATATATATATATATATATATATATATATATATATATATATATATATATATATATATATATATATATATATATATATATATATATATATATATATATATATATATATATATACCCATGTTGGGAGGCCGAGTATATTGTGGGTCTATATGTGTGTGTTAATCCGTATGGTTGATGAAAGAATTGTGCATCGAATAGAATGAAGCTATAAATTTAATGATAAATAATATTTTCTCTATAAACTTTACTAAAAATCCCATTGCACATAGGTGAAGCATGCATTAGGAGATGATATTTCGCTAATTTAAAGAGCTTGTGAGTGAAGGAAAATTGAAATTGGGGTATTTCAAAAGTGAAGATCATATAGCCGATTTGCTAACTCAAGGAGTAACAATTGAAGTGTTCAATAGGTTGAAGAAATATATGAGTATGGAAGTCTTGGAGGACTTGAATTAAGGTGGTGTGTTATGAAAAAGTGATAATTCAAGTTTATGTAACCCGTTAAAGTGGGGTGTAAGTGGTTACCACCCCTTCAACAACATTGATAATAAAACAAAAGCAACAAGTAATCGGTTACAATTTTGGTGTAATTGATTATCACTGTCAAATTTTTTGTATTTATGAGACAATAATGTCCTGTAACCGGTTACACTTTTGGTGTAACCAGTTACATGTTTGAAAAGTTTGTTTTTCATTTTAGTTGGTTTGCTACATTGATGTGTACTGTTGTGTGTGTGTTTGTGTATGTGTGTGTGTATATATATATATATATATATATATATATATATATATATATCCCATGTTATCCGAGTATATTGCGGTGTCTATATGTGTGCTTTAATCTGCATGGTTGATGAACTTGATGAAAGAGTTGTGCATCAAATAAAATGAAGCTATACATTTAATGATAAATAATATTTTCGCTATAAACTTTACTAAGAATCCCATTGCATATAGGAGAAGCAAGCATATGGAGATTGTATTTCATTTCTTTAAAGAGATTGTGAGTGAAGGAAAATTGAAATTGGGGTATTTCAAAAGTGAAGATCATGTAGCCGATTTGTTAACTCAAGTAGTAACAATTGAGGTGTTCAATAGGTTGAAGAAGCATATGAGTATGAAAGTCTTAGAGGACTTGAATTAAGGTGGTGTGTTATGAAAAAGTGATAATTCAAGTTTATATAGCCCATTAAAGTGGGGTGTAAGTGGTTACCACCCATCCAACAACATTTATAATAAAATAAAAGAAACATGTAATCGGTTACAACTTTGGTGTAATAGATTACCACACTCAAATTTTTAGTATTTTTGAGACAATAATGTCTTGTAGTCAGTTAAACTTTTGGTGTAACCATTTATATGTTTGAAAAGTTTATTTTTAATTTTAGTTAGTTTGTTATATTGATGTGTATTGTTGTGTATCTCTATATATATCCCATTGGTCTCTATTGTGATAACAATGGTGCTATCGCACAAGCTAAGGAGTCTAGATCTCACCAACGATCCAAACACATAATTAGGCATTATTACCTTATTCGAGAGATAATAGATAGAGGAGATATGAAAATATGTAGGATACATACACTTGACAATATTGCTGACCCACTGACAAAGCCTCTTGCGCAGCAGAAGCATGACGGCCATACTAGATCTATGGCCATTAGGGGTATGCTTGATTGGCTCTAGTGCTAGTGGGAGATTGTCGGTGTAAGCTCTAGAGATCAATACTTTTGGTACTTGTATCAAATTTTTTATTAATAATAAAAGGCTTTTTCTTTATTATGTTTGTTTAATAAAGTCCCTAGAATAGCTAGTCCGTTTAATGTATCAAGTGTGACTTAATCATGAGATCCCCTTAAACATAAGGGCACTATTCTTAAAGTATCCGTAGTCGAGCTTTATTGTGAAATGGGATAACATTAAAGCATTAAGACTATTATGTATATAGACTAATGATCACATCTCATGGATCATGGATAAGGAGTTATCAAGTCTTAAACATAGGTATGAATATTAAGAGTAATATTTATATTGGATTGACCCGCTATGAGAATACTATATAGAATGTTATTCAAAGTGTCATAAGTTATTCTCATGGTGATAATGGTGTATATCACCCTTTGACCTGAAACCACTATGGATCCTAGATGTAGAGTCGAGTGCCTTATTGCTGATCAAACATTGTCCGTAATTGGATGACCATAAAGACAGATGATGGGTACTCCACGAAGCATGCTGAGGGACATGAGTGACCTAGATGGAATTTGCCCATCCTGCGTAACAAGATAAATGTCTACAGGCCCAATATTGAACTGGACAAGGATGACACGGTCTATGCCTTGTGTTCAATATAGACATAAGGGCAAAAGGATAATTGTACACATAAGTATTATCACAAAAGGATTTTTCAGATCACACGATATTTTCGTGTCTTGGGTAGCAGTGATGTGTTTCTAGATACCGCTTACTGTTTATTATGTTAAATATGTGATTTAATATAATTGCCAATGTCGCGAAAACCTACAGGGTCATACACAAAAGGATGGATTGATGAGAGATAGAGTAACTAAGGAACACCGTGAGGTACAATGCACTTAAGTGAAATGCAGAACATCGTAAGGTACGGTGTACTTAAGTAGAATACGAAATATGGTAAGGTACCACCCGCTTAAGTGATATTGGCATATTATAAGATATGGGCCACATACACTTAAGTGGGCTTTTTAGCTTGCAACCCACACAAGTGGTTCTGTAAATAGAACCCTTGTGCAGAAACATTCGTGCAGTTGTAATTTAGTTTCTCTCTCTCTCTCTCTCTCTCTCTCTCTCTCACACACACACACACATACTCAAAGCCTTCATTCATAGCATCTAGCACTGAGATTGAAGGAATCCGTTTGTGTGGACTTAGTAGCGGTGTTGTCACCATTCAACGTTTGTGATCGCTCCGTAGATCTACATCAAAGGTTTCGATCGCCACAAGAGGTAACGATTCTCTCACTGGTCATGCACATTCGTAAGGATCACTAAAGGAGACATTTTTTAAATTCTGTTGCGTTTTGGATCGTTATTCTCCTTCAGTGGTATCAGAGCCACTTACAAAACCATGCATCTGATAGCTGTTTATTTTATGTATTTTCTGTATTAATACGATTAAAAGACAGAATGAATCAAAGAATAAACGAGTAATTAAATTTGGCATCATGTTTGTACGATTTGGATGATTGATGTTTACTATGCTTCAGAATCCGACGTTAGTATGGTGAAGCAGCGATACATCGATCGTCCATAGGTTACGCAATTGAGATCGATCAAGTTATATATATGATATAAGTAATCCTAATGCAAAATAAGGTATATATGATATATTGTTTCTGTTTCGTTCATTCAAACACTTAATGATTGTTTTCCTTTGAGCGATCAATGGTCATTTGCTTCTTGATCCGACATTAGTATAGTGAAGCAATTATGTGTTGATCAACCATACTGAATTAACAATCGAGGTGTGTTTGACGGTCTGAAATTGGTGCATTAGGGTTCATGACGGAACAAGGTTGTGCTATCAACGAGTTATGCAATTAGGGTTGTGACTGCACAAGAGTTATGCTTTAAAGTATCAGGTGTTGATGCTAAAAACGACGTCAATTTCAAATGAATTGTTCATTAAAATTTTGCGTCGGGGCGCCGCCTCTAACAACCCCTCAAGGAGGCGCTGACCGGTCAGCGGAACCACCATCTGCTGACTGGGTAGCGGAACCCCCCGTCCGCTGACCGGGCAGCGGAACCCCCAGCTAGCTCTGCGTAGTGTGATCGGTTGCCGAAATTTAATTTGGCGTTAATTAATTAAAAAAATTTAAATTAATAATAATAATGTGTTTATTATTATTGTCTTGTGGTGATCGGTTATGACCTTAGTTTTCCTTTATTTTATTTTGGGATTTTAAAATACGACCTGCGTGTCGTGCCTCTCTTTTAATCTCTTAATGTAACTTCTTTTCTCATCTCACTCCCTCGTATGTAAAACGAGTTTATTTTATGTAATGTAATGTTATGAAGAAAGAGAAGAATACAATATCAAAGGAGGACAACCTTGAAGATCTTGCTTGGAGAAGCTTAGATCGTTATTAGGTTAGCTTAGGTTCTCTCATTGGCTTGGGAGAACAATTGCGCTAGGGCCCATAACTGTTTCATTATGTATGTTGATGCATGTGAATGTATGTTGATACATGTGAGAGACGATTTATATGATAAATAAGCCGGTGAGATCAGAATAATTGCAAATTCCCTCAAATTAAATATTAAGTTTATGCTTTCCAAGTTTTAGCACTCATCAAGACTAGTATCGAATAATGTAGGTTTCGCCTACGCGAGGTGCATATTCTATATTAGTAAGGTGCAATAGGATAATTGTAATATCCAATTGCTAAAACAATTGGTCAAACTTAACTAAACAAATTATAATAAGATTATATATGTTTAGAAGCAAGGAGTTGGAAATGATCCATGTGATGGATTGGAATAAGGAGTTATTCACCCAACTAAAATATTCCTACCTAAATAACCTAGTTTTGTGTAATCCGCCTACGCGGACTTGAAACAAAGTCAAATGTGGATCTCGACCCACTAGAAAATCTTCCAAGGAGATTTTTCGAATCAAATGGTGAGGGTCATTTGTTTTGAGTAAAATAGTGAGAGCATATTTAATTAAAGACCTAATTAAATATGTTATTGATACTTATATTTTAATTAGTTTCATGTAGATTACCATGACCACAAACACCTCCAACAACATTTTGCGTTCAATCCTTGACAAGGAAAAATTGTCTGGGATAAATTTTCTGGATTGACACCGAAATCTGAGGATTGTCCTCAAACATGATAGAAAGCTTTATGTCTTGGAGAAACCTGATCCTGAAGAGGAACCTCCTAGTTCTGCACCTAAGGCAGAAAGAGATGCTTATAAGAAGCATGTCGATGATGCCAATGAAATTGCTTGCCTCATGCTAGCTACCATGAACTCAGAGTTGCAAAAGCAACATGAGAACATAGCAGCGTTCGATATGATCGAACACCTAAAGATGCTCTATCAAGAGCAAGCAAGGCATGAAAGATTTGAAGTTTCAGAAGCCATTTTTCAAGGAAAGTTAGCTGAGGGAGCCCTTGTAGGTCCCTATGCGCTCAAGATGATTGGGTATGTGGAGAACCTGAAGAGGTTGGGTTTTCCCCTCGGAAAGGAACTTGCGACTGATTTGATCCTGCAATCGTTGCCAGATAGATTTAGTCAATTTGTCCTTAATTTCAATATGAATGATATGGAAAAATCTCTTCCTGAACTGCTAGCCATGTTAAGAACTGCTGAGAAGAATCTGAAGTCAAAAGGGAAGTCCATTTTGATGATCGGAAATGGAAAGAGACAGAACAAAAGACCCACCAAGCAGGGTGATAAAGGGAAAGGCGAGGAAGTTGCCAAACCCAAACCCACTGCTCCTGCTTTGGAGCCTAGTGGAGGCATATCAAAGGAAGGCACCTGCTTCCACTATGGTAAGACCGGACACTAGAAGAGAAACTGCCCAAAGTACCTGGAAAATAAGAAGAATGGAGTAGAGACTTCAACTTTAGGTATTTTTGTTATTGAAATTAATTTATCTACTTCTGCATCATGGGTATTAGATACTGGATGCGGTTCTCACATTTGTACCAATGTACAGGGGCTAAAAAGGAGTAGAGATTTGGCAAAAGGTGAAGTTGACATACGAGTTGGCAATGGAGCAAAGGTTGCTGCTTTAGTTGTAGGAACTTATGTATTGACTTTACCTAGTGGTTTAAGAATTTAGTTAGAGAACTGTTATTATGTACCTGCAATTAGCAGGAATATCATTTTCATTTCTTATTTAGACAAGTTTGGTTTTTTCATTTATAATAAAGAACAATTGTTGCTCCATTTATTTGAATGATATATTCTATGCTACTGCACAAATGAACAATGGACTATATGTCCTTGATCTTGAAATGCCTATTTATAACATTAATACTAAAAGGATGAAACCTAATGAGTTAAATCCAACTTACCTTTGGCATTGTCGATTAGGCCACATAAATGAGAAACACATTTCCAAACTCCATAAAGATGTACTCTTGGACTCTTTTGATTATGAATCATATGAGACATGCATATCTTGTTTAATTAGAAAGATGACAAAGTCTCCATTCACAGGAAAAGGTAAAAGAGATAATGATCTTTTGGCCCTCATACATACTGATGTATATGGACCACTGAACATACCAGCCAGAGGAGGTTTTCAGTACTTCATCACACTTACTGATGATTTCAGTAGATATGGTTATGTGTATTTAATGAAACACAAATCAGAGTCCTTTGAAAAGTTCAAGGAATTCAAGAATGAAGTACAAAACCAACTAGGTAAGAATATTAAAACTCTTCAATCAGATATGGAACGGTGTATTTGAGAGAAGAAATTGAACCTTGTTAGACATGGTCCGATCCATGATGAGTCACGCCGATCTTCCAAACTCTTTTTGGGGACATGCACTATTGACAGCAGCTTACACACTTAACCGTGTTCCATCCAAAAAAGTTGAGAAGACACCATATGAGATATGGAGTGGTAAGAAACCACATATGTCGTACATGAAGATTTGGGGTTGCGAAGTTTATGTGAAACGAAAAATTTCAACTAAGCTTGAGCCCAAATCTGACAAATGCTTATTTGTGGGGTATCCTAAAGAAATAAGAGGGTATTACTTCTACAATCCTTCTGAGGGCAAAGTGTTTGTCGCTCGAACTGGAGTTTTCCTAGAAAAGGATTTTATTTCCAAAGGAATCAGTGGGAGGAAAGTAGAGCTTGAAGAAATTCAAGAATCACAAAGCATCGATACACCTATGGAGGAATTAGAGCAGGAAACGCAAGTAGTTGTGGAAGAGCAACTTGCTCAAGTAGAACAAGACCAACGTAGGTCAAGCAGGATACATCACCTACCTGAGATATATGGATATCTCATAACTGATCAAGGTGATGTATTACTCATGGATCAAGATGAGCTTGTGACCTACCAAGAGGCCATAACTGGTCCTGAGTCTGAGAAGTGGCTAGAAGCCATGAAATTTGAAATGGATTCCATGTACACAAACCAAGTTTGGACCTTGGTAGAGCCTCCTGTAGAAGTTAACCATATAAGATGCAAGTGGGTCTTTAAAAAAGAAGACTGACATGGATGGTAAGGTATATACCTATAAGGCAAGACTAGTTCCAAAAGGATATAAACAAATTCATGGGGTTGACTATGATGAAACCTTTTCACCAGTTGCAATGCTTAAATCTGTTCAGATTTTACTTCCTATCGCTGCATATCATGATTATGAAATATGGAAGATGGATGTCAAAACTGTTTTCCTTAATGGGAATCTTCTTGAGGATGTGTACATGACACCACCTGAAGGATTTGACATACCAGAAGAAGCCCAAAAGATATGTAAGTTACAAAGATTAATCTATGGATTGAAGCAAGCTTCCAGAAGCTGGAATCTTCATTTTGATGAAACAATAAAACAATATGGATTCATCAAGAATGAAGATGAGCCTTGTGTTTACAAGAAGGTTAGTGGGAGCATGATCGTTTTCCTGGTATTATATGTAGATGACATATTACTCATTGGAAACGATGTCCCTACCCAGCAACAAGTAAAGTTTTGGTTGGGGAAATACTTTTCTATGAAGGACCTAGGTGAAGCAGCCTATATATTAGGAATCAGGATCTATAGAGATAGATCACAAAAACTGCATGGCCTAAGTCAGAGTACATACATAGACAAAGTGTTGAGACGCATACATGATTCCAAGAAAGGATTCATACCTATGCAACATGGCTTGTGTCTATCAAAAACACAATCCCCTTCAACTAAGGAAGAAAGGGATCGTATGAATAAGATTCCATATGCATCTGCAATAGGATCTATCATGTATGCCATGTTATGTACTCGCTCAGATGTCTCGTATGCTTTAAGTGCAACAAGTAGGTATCAATCTGATCCCAGTGATGCTCATTGGGTAGCTGTCAAGAATATCCTTAAGTATTTGAGAAGGACTAAGGACTCATTCTTGATATATGGAGGTCAGGAAGAGCTTGCTGTAACTGGATACATCGATGCTAGCTTCCAGAAAAATAAGGATGACTTTAGATCGCAATCTGGTTATATATTTTGCTGAAATGGTGGCGCTGTGAGCTGGAAAAGTTCAAAGCAAGACACAGTTACTGATTCTACAATCTTGTTTTAACAACCTGGCTAATTCCAGCAGATCACAATCTTCTTCGCCTTCTCCTTCGGCATGATAGATCGAATTGTCGAAGTCATATGAGGTGTAACCAAATTGTTATCAATGAGATCCGGAGAATTACTTTTCGAAGTCGGAACGAGACAAATCAAAAAGGGGAAAAATGAAAACAAACATTGCCATTTTTATTTGTTTTTAAACTGCAAAAATAAATGAAAAACAGGGAACACCGCTTTTAATTGAAAAACATCCATTTATTTATGATGCAAAATGTTGCAAAATGAAACATGAGGTGGCCCTTACAATGGACCATTACGTGTCGGGCAAAACGTATGGTTTTCATGCAAATAAAACTGAAAACAAGAAACATTACTCCTCAAGTAGAGTGACAGTGATGATCTTTTTAGGCCTTCCAGTTCTGGACTTCCATCCCTGGTACGCACGGCTTTATCCAACCATCAAACTCGCAGTCACTGTCAGTCTCTTCACCCATCGCACATGCGTGACCCGAATCTTCAGAAATTGCACTCACCATTGCCTGACCATGCGCCGGCATGGGATTAGCATTAACATTCGGTGATGGTGCAAAATTAATGGCTTTGGAGTCCACCAGATCCTGGACCACATGCTTGAATGCTCTACAGCCCTCAATGTTATGCCCCGGTGTTCCAGAATGGAATTCACACTGGGCGTTCTCATCATAGTTAGGAGGCCTCTGATCTGATCTCATCGGAACCATCGTCCTCGGCTGAACCAACCCAAGATCCATCAACTTTTTAAACAGAACAGCATATGTCACGGGCGGCTTGTCGAACTGACGATCAATCCCTTTTCCCCTCACTTGGTACCCGGCTCTCTGTTGAGGTGGCTGACGTTGCTGTCGTACTGACTGATTACCAGCAAGGGTGGTTACCGCAGCAGTGTGCTGGTAGTAACGATCCCTACCGTGTCCTCTCTGGGCATACACAGCACTCGATTCACCCTCATTCTTGCGCTGACCATTCACGAATGGCTTCTTTACTCCAGATGACAGAGCATTTCCTTGTATTTTCCCCATTTTCAGCCAACTTTCAATTCTCTCCCCTGCCACCACAATGTCAACAAAGTTGGTAACCGGGCATCCAACCATTCTCTCAGCAAAAACCCCTTGCAGGGTACCCATGAATAGATCAGACATCTCCCGATCCACCAGCGGAGGTTGAACTCTGGCAGCCAACTCCCTCCACCTTTGAGCGTATTCTTTAAACCCTTCGCTCGACTTCTGAGACATACCCTGCAGCTGGGTACGACTAGGAGCCATGTCAGTGTTGAATTGGTACTATTTAAAGAATGCATCTCCCAGATCCTGCCAACTCTTGATATCCGAAGACTTCAGCTTGGTGTACCATTCCAGGGATCCTCCGGACAAACTGTCTTGGAAAAATTATATCCAGAGCTTCTGATCTGTTGTATATGCAGAGATCTTGCGGACGAATGCTTGAAGGTGAGTCTCCGGGCAGGAACTCCCATTATATTTATCAAATGCGGGTGCTTTGAATTTCTGTGGGATCACAATCCCCTCGACCAGCCCCATGTTGGACATGTTGACAAATCCCGGAGTAGCGTGGCTTTCCAGAGCCCTGATCTTCTCTGCCAGCAACTTAATTTCTTTGCTTTGTGGTTGGACACCATATTGACCAAGCGGCTCATTATGCATGGAGAACTGATCAGCTTCTCTGTCTTCCTCTCTATCATCATCAGCCCCGAAGAATGGCGGGAACAGACTATCCTTCAGGTTATTGCCCATCTGACCGGGTTGACCCCTTGTGGCAGCACCAAGACCACCGGCGTTGTTTACCACGCCCACAGTTGTTCTTTTTCCGCCTTCTAGAGAACCCTCCAGCCCTTGGTTGGAGACACCATCCAGGTTAACACCGCTGTTAGCAGCTGAAGCCCGCTCAAGCTTCTCAACCTTATCAGCCAACGCTTTCTGACCAACTGCAAAACCCTGCATGATGTTGATCAGTTTGTTCATCTTCTCTTTCAGCTCGAGAACATCTGTGTTTGGGAGATCCATCAGTCTGGGAGTATTGCGTCTGGTGAAGTATCTGTGAGGGCGTGTTGAGTGCAAAGGTACAACTCTACGAGCACGAGCAATGATTCCTGAAACAATCAAGCACGTTAGAACCCGACACCTGCAAAACAGCAAACAAGTTAATATGCATGAATGCAACGTCTATCCATATGAGGAACATTCCGTCCTTTGATTCTGGTTTCATCGAGACAGATAATATTTTGACAATAACATTCTGACATCCGAATGTCTCTCAACCAGATTCTTAATCCATAATACTCCCCATATGACTAGACGTAGGCTTGATGCAGATGAATGCAAAATGAGAATGATGCCGATGTATGAATGCAATGCACTGTGCCACCCTCCAAGTCGTCTGATCATCTGTTGAACTGAAACTTGATCTCTGGACCGATCACAACCATCTGAAGGAATATGTAACCAAAAATCCGACTCAAGGGTTCCGAAATAAACGGAACTGAAAGATACACCATCATCATCATCACCCAATCTCTGAGCAAATAACCACCAATCCTCTGAATCGGCCCGGGGAATCCTGAAATAAACGGATCCCCACTGATAAATAACTCGGACAGCACTTCGGCGTCTCAGAAACAAACAGCCACAAATCCGACTTATAAATAGGACTCTGATCAACGGAACCAAAAGTCACCATCAAAGTCACCAACAGAACACGCATATAAAAGAACCACCCTCCCCTCACAGGTAAATTCTAATCAGGTCATCCTAAGGCGGATAATAGTCTTGACAATCGGGCAAAGATACTCAATGGGTTTGCCCTTTCGGGTGTGCCATTGTAGCTCCCTTAAGATCGTCTAAACCAAAGATCCGGGAAAGAACGGTCACCGAAGTCAATAGTTCAAAAGAGGTGACCTAACCAGAGTGGAAATCCCCACACAGGAAGAGCACTCTCAGATGAACCTCGTCCGGCTTGTGGTATGTCACGTCGCAACAACATGCTCAACCAGCATGTGAGGGACGTGAGACCACGCTAATCCTAGGTGCATACTCGGGCCTGGGTTTTAGCCCCACTCAGAACACCCACCCCAAAACAGAGGAACCACCTGCACAGAGGACGGCAACATGATAGTATGATGCATGCAAATATTTATGCAAATATATACACAGTCAGAATAATAAATGCAATAACCAGAGCAACACAAGCAACCTAAACTATCCTAAAACGCTAGGAGAGACTCGCTTAGGGAAGATGGACCAGCACAGGTCAACATCTTGCAGGGTCCCCAGCAGAGTCGCCAGCTGTCGCATCCGCGAAAAACAACCGGCGGGCTGAAACAAAAACAACACAGAGCCTCCACCGTGCGTTATTTATCCCAAAAGAGGGAAAGGAAACGCTCAGAGTAAACCTGGAAAAAGCATGGTCTCGCGACTTAAGAGAAAGGGTACGGGAGTCGGTTACGCAAGGGGAAGGTATTAGCACCCCTCACGTCCGTCGTACTCGACGGGATCCACGCTCTAAAAGAAAGAAAAGGTTGCTAAAACAAACATCACACACACACACTGAAACAACACAGGTGGGGGGAAGAGGAAGAGGGCTCGCTAGGACATCGCATCCTATGCCTACGTATCTCGTCTGGAACGAGAATCAGAGCTGCCGCAGTTCGGCTCACGCACGCCAAACAACACAAACACACAAGCAGGCAAACATGGAACCCGAACGCCAATCGCTGAACTTACATCAGCTTCCGAACCAAACAGACCCACACTGGAAACCAGATGCCACTTGATGGACTTATACCGGACTCCAAGCACACAACAAGAACAAACAAGCAACAAGTTGCTAAGGAGTCGGGAACTCGAGCCTAGCAACTGTCGAGCAAACACACACAAGGAAAAGAAAAGAGTTTGCCCGGAGAGGTCTCGCACGACCTCCTGCCTACGTACCTCATCTGGTATGAGGATCAGGGCAACGTAGTTCCCCTGAACGGGAAAGAAATTCTAACCAGATACAAAGGGAGACACACTACTAGGGAGCTGTACTCGAGCCTAGATGTTATCATGCATCATTGCCCTATGTTAAGTTTTCTATCTACTTGCACAACAGCAAGCTAATCCTATCCAGGCAAAGCAAGCATACAAGCATAAACAAAACAAAGCAAACATTCACAAGTAGCACACACTATATCCAGTCAAAGTGGGCTCAAACAAGGGGTTAGACTGCCGAAGCAAGTCATCTGTACAAGGGTAGTGTTAGCTCTTAACCCTGACATTGAGAGTCAGGGTGAAGCAGATGAAAGGTGAGTGAAGGTGAGACTTCACAACTCTTATCCCTGGCCAGGGAGAGCTTCAGACAAAGGAGCGTGGGTTCAGAAAGTGGGAACCCTTCTACACTCATGACTCTGACTCAACTGTACAACTGTACAAGGATCTTGGGTTAATATCCCAATGCATCAACACAGTGGTGTGAGCAGAGGGACAACTCAACAAGAATAGCAGGGGATGGATTGCACATCCCTTGGGTTCTGCCAATTGCCTTAATCAAGGACTTTTCCTGCTTGGGGACAAAAATAAACAAGCACAAACATCGCCTCTTAAGGAGGACTTCAGACAGGTGCCTGGCCAAGTAACAGGCCAGGTCTTCCAGACTACATGGAGTTAGAGTGTTCTACCTCTATTGGTTAAACAACCAAGCAACAGCAAGCAAGTTCAAAAAGAACTGTTAGCAACTAATGTACCTGAAATCAATCAAATACAATCAGTATACCAATCACAAAATCAAAACAAACAACATAAAAGCCAACAGACAACACAATCAATCACATGTGCAAAGCACAAGTCCAAAACAAGTGAGCTAGGCATCCTACAAAACAAACAAGTTAGTTCACAACAAGCAACCAAACTCAATCAACTTGCATTAATCTCCTTAAGGCATTTGCTTCTTAACCTGAAAAGCAAACTCAAACATGAGAACCAAGACCACTAGGACAAGCCTAGGGTCAAAATGAGATCAAAAATCCAAAACAGCAAGTGAAAATTATCCAAAATCAAGATCAATCAATCAAAAAGAGAATCCAATTGGTCTTACATTAAAACTATACACCAAATCCGTTTCATGAATAAAACATGTCAAACTAGGCAAGATTGAAACACATTGGTATAAACAGAATGATCACAATCAAATCAATACCAAAACAGCTCAATAAATTCCACAAAAATTCAAGTCTTAACAGAACACATTCAATGAGCATCATATCAAATTTCATGCCATTTGGACAAGAGGAAGTAGATCAATTAAAATTAGAAAGTCAACACAAATTCAAGCAAGCCAACATAAGGCATCAAAACAAGAATCAACTTTCATCACTCATAAAACAGTGACAAAACATGATAAATGAATGGGATCAAAGCCAAGACAACCTATGATATGTCTAGAATACACATGTCAAATTTCACATCCATCCAATTAATGACCAGAATTTCACAAAGCAAATACAAACATGTGTCATAAAAAATCAACAAATGACCAAACAGGGGATAAAATTCCAATCAAATAGGAAATGCAATCAATAAATCCAGAAAAATTCACATGCATTCTCAACATCCATATTCTCAATCATGCAAAACATCAGGGCAAAAGACATAGCATAGGCATGGAAACAAAATTCATGAACATGGCATAACATAGTGTGACACACATTGTCACACTCAACTTGATCACATCATATCTCCTAATCCAGAAACTCAAAATTAACAAACTATATACCAAAATCACCAAGAAAGAGTCAAGCACATGCATGTAAAATTTCACACATTTTGGATAAGGCATCAAGATTTCATGATCAATATGGAAAAACATATACACAAATGATACATTCAAACAATCCCTAGGCATTTAATTTTTTCACACGTGCACCAAAATATTAAAATTCACCATAAAAAACTACACATCACAAGGAGAATGGTGAAAAAAATCTCATCAAAATTGGATTAAAAATGAATTACTTATGAATTTTTAAAGATGCAAGATCAAATGAAATGAAATTGGAAAAAAGAAAAATGAAATAATATGATTTAAATGTCACAATGGCAAACTTGTAAATATGAAGCAGCGAAGGAAAAACGCTGAGTTTCATTTTACTGCATGGCAACGCGCTATTGGCTAATGACCGCGGGAAACATCATTTGAATGTGAAAGCCAGGCAAACAAGATCAAACCTATTCTGGAACGTGTTCTTATGAATGTTCATACAAGTTCATCACCAGAAAAATTCAACATGAACAAATCTCAACCAAAATGAGCAAACGATATATCAATGGAATCACCGTTCAATGTACATCATGGATATGAACTTAGTTTGACCTAATTCTAACTACACAGCATGAATCGATCAAAACAACATTTGAACATCAAACTTCAATTCCAGATTTCTTCCTTAATACTCAACCAAAACGCACAATTCAAGTTTCATTCTACTCTACACTAGGAGATCTATCAAAGCCATATCATAGTTTGAGCAATTATTGAAATCGAATTCTAACCTCCAAATGAAGACAGTGATGAATTTGATGGATTCGAGGTCTCTAATGCCAAAACAAATGATGCTGGATGATGTAGAAGTTGAATGAAGTATGTATCTCAGCTCGATTATGCACCAGCTTTGAGAATGATCAAGAAGCCATGGATGAATGAGACTTCAACAGTTGCGAATCTTCAATGCCTTGGCCACGGTTTGGTGAAACAGATCTTCACAAGGTCCTGCAGAAGATGGATCAAGCAAGAAACTAGCAAAGCAATGGCGAATTCAATGGAAAATGTGGAAAAAAGTTTGAAAAAGTTTGAAGAAAATTGGAGAGAATTGGTGAATTTTCTGTTTGGATCTGAGAAATGAAATGTGATTATGCATTTTCTGTTATGATTATGCCTTTATACCATGCCTTAATCCATTTGTTAATCACAATTACCAAAAATCCAAGTGAATTAGCACAAATGCAATTTATGTCAAATGGCCAAAATGTCCTTTTCTAAATCAGTCAATGTAACAGTGCAAAACCAGTTCAAGCAAGTCCAAAATGATGTTTATGATGTGTTGGAATGAGTTTTGTATGGAAATGCCATGTATTTTTCAAATTGCCTATTTTTCCCACCAATTTTCAAATTGAATCACTTGAAAAAGGCCATTTTGCTATGATGATTTTTGATGAAATGTGATGATGCATTATGGAAGTACATGTCAAATGTGGTTTGCTCAAAGAAAGATCACCCAATTTGGCCATTCCATTCAAAAGTTATGCCACCTTGAATTTCAACATTTTCTGAAAATTATTTGATCATAACTTGCCAACCACACATGAGAAATTCATGTTCTTGGACTTTTTGGAAAGGTGAGAGCAAGATCTTCAACTTTCATGTTGGACAAAATTTCATTTGAAGCATTTTTGGACATGTAATTTTGAGGTGAGAAACATTCCATTTTTGGCAGTTTCCAATTACAGGTCACCTGCTATTTTTGGAAACTTTTCATCTGACTTTATTTTCTTCATTCTTGATGTTTGAAATGTCAAATGAAACTTGTTTGGACAAGAAAGAAGTGTATCTAGCCCTCTCCCACCTCCAAATCCATCAAATCAGGCACAGTTGACTTTTCTGACTGATAGATGAATCTGGCCATGCACTGATCAAGTTGAGCCTCAAACTTCTGATGGAATGGCTCAATGATGAAACCCTAACTTCCATGAGCTCAAAATAATCACATGATGATCCCCATATCCATTATAGACCCCATCTCCTTCACAAGCCCTAATTGGCCCAATGCAGATGATTAGGGTTGACCAGAGGTCAAAACCCTAATCTCAAGGTATATGATCAATCTCTTGGATGATAACAAGACCATGATGATGATGATGTACCATTTCAACCAAGATGATGCTCAATCTCCTTGAAGAATCATGAAACCCTAATTTGAACCACCACCCTCAGATGGCTAGTGACCAGTCCATAAACCCTCAGGCTTGAATCTCAACCTCTTCATCTTCTGACCAAGACCTAGGAGGATGATTTGCACAATGTAACCACATGATATGCAATATGCAATGCCTAATGACCTAAAAAAATGATATGCAATATGTTAAGCTAGTCCCAAGAGAGCAGGGCAAATTTTGAGGTGCTACAGCTGCCCCTATTCAATCCAATGTGAACCTGTCGATATGAATAGCCTCGGCTTTCAGATGATCAGGATGAAGAGTGATTGAATACCAAGAACAGACGAACAATTTGCACTCTGATGGGAAAATAATTAACAATGCCTGTCAGAATCGGCACAGAAGCAATTCTCGAAAGAAGAATCCGTCTGGTACGGAGAAAGTCGGCCGGAATACCGAAACAGAAATGTCGACCTGGATACCAAAATAAATGGTAACGCATGGATAACCATGGCCTGCACACCACATCCGCTGGGGATTATCATCTTCCTTTTTTCTTTTCTTGAACCCCGAAACTTTTCTGATGATTTCTCTTTTTCTTTTCTTGAACCCCGAAATTTTCTTTTCACGCGCATGATCCCGGATCACCGCATTTGAACCCCGACATCTTGTTTGCCAAGTAATGAACCCCAGTCGCCTGACGATAGCTTGCGATCGCCAATGTGAACCCCGGTCTCCAGAAAACACCTCGTGTCTCCCTTTCTCCATTTGAACCCCGCTCTCCAGAAAATGTCGCAACATTTCCCCTTCTCCGTTTGAACCCCGTTCTCCAGAAAATGTCGCAACATTTCCCTTTCTCCGTTTGAACCCCGCTCTCCTCTTTCTTGTGATAATTCCGCTGGCAACGTCAGAAATAACACAAAAACACCACTCTGATGGCAACATATCAGAGGGTACACCTTCAACCAGGCACTGACTGATGACTGGGAAGAAACTCGACGTTTACTGGACGTCGAACGATGATGTTTACTGGACATCGAACAACGATGTTTACTGGACATCAAACAATGATGTTTACTGGCACCAAAGAAAACTCGACCAGACATTAAACAATGACTGGGAGAAAACTCGACGTTTACTGGACATCGAACAATGATGTTTACTGGACATCGAACAATGATGTTACTGGACATCGAACAATGATGTTTACTGGACATCGAACAATGATGTTTACTGGACATCGAACAATGATGTTTACAGGACATCGAACAATGATGTTTACTGGACATCGAACAATGATGTTTACAGGACATCGAACAATGATGTTTACAGGACATCGAACAATGATGTTTACAGGACATCGAACAATGATGTTTACTGGACATCGAAGAAAACTCGACCAGACACTTACTGATGACTGGGAGGAACCTCGACGTTTACTGGACATCGAACAATGATGTTTACTGACACCAAAGAAAACTCGACCAGACAGGGATCGACACGACACTTACTGGTATCGCAAGGATGACATCCGCATATGTCCAAACCAGGCAGACGCTTGCCGGGGACTAACCGGGAAATACTATTGCTCCAAAATCACGATGCTGAACTCCTCAGAGTAACATCTCCACTGACTGGCAAAACCCATATCTCAAACGGTAACCACGACCCGAGTCACGCTGATCGCATAACATTTCCATCTCTGTCCGACGGAAAAGCTTCCTCCAGTATCGCACTACTGGGGTACAACAAATCT